>NW_027110901.1:383295-435933 GCF_000696795.3 Halyomorpha halys
CTATCTTACATACTAAAAGTAGTATACACTTATTTATTTTAGCAATAAATGTATTAAAAACACTTGAAAAAACAGACATACCAAAGTCTTTTGGTGCAGCACCAGCAGATGTCAAATCATATAATAGATGATACCTGTAACCTAAAGTATTTTAAATATCAATAAGAATTATGAACAAATATTTTTAATAAATATACTTAACCAAAACAAGTAAAAAACATTAAATAGATGTTCATTATAAAATTCTTGAGTGGAAACTCCAATAAATTCTAATATCATTGATTACAATTTATGGAAAAAAAAAAAATAAAAAATCAAATCAATGGATTAATCCAAAATTGTTTCATGCTATGCTTTAATCTTTTAATTTTTTTTAGCATAGACATTTTTAAAAATTGATGTGTATTCTTGGCAATAATAGTTTGACAATGTTTTTGGGTTGCCACTAACAATTGTTTGATCCAAAATGGATTGGTGGCCAATCTGTATTGCAATCTAGAATTGTAGCACACATGAAGGTGAAATATAAATATTTTTACATTACCTATCTCTTTGGTTTTGAAGTCACATCCTGGATTCACTGAAATGACAAGACAAAAAGAAAATTTAGTTAAGAAAAACAATCAAGGAAATTCAATAAATCTGTACCACAATAAATAAGTATTAACTTTAAATAATAAGAAAAATTACATTAAAACAAGAATGAATTATAAATTTGACTTAGGTTTCATATTTAAATAGCAAAATTCCATTGAAAAATGTAAAATTGCAAGATTATTCAAACAAGCCAGTTTTCAGTAATCATACTTTGAGTCTGCTTCATAATTTTAATATTGTTCACTTAACTGATTATTCATTAAGGTTATGTAAAAGTATATTTTAACACATCTAAATGTAAATAAAAGCAAATACCTGGGCTTGTTTCTCTAACGATAACTTTAAGAAAATGGGTGGTTTTAGGTTCTTTCAAAAAGCTGTACTTGAGGAAAATTGCCTTGCCCAAAAGTTTCATCTCTTCAACTTTCTTTCGGCTACAAATTTTTTCATAAAAAGTACCTGATACATAAACTTCAATGCTAGAATCATTACATCCATTCTCAGGCTACAATTAAAATAAATATATATTAGTATTATCACAAAACAAAATATACAGCTAAATCTCTATCTTAGTTAGTTTTATTATTTAAAAAAATATTTTTTCATGTGTATGAATTATTTAAAAATAATAAATCTATGTAAATACTGCATTACTTTACATATGCTTACATGATATATTCATGAAATTCAATTTTTTTTTTTTAGATTTTTTAAACACTAATGTGCATAGATTGAATGCACTTCACAATTCAAAGTTCACATGAAAAAGAAAATATATTGAGATTTTTATCTATAAAATGGAAAATAGAATAGGGGTATTGGGACAAGCTTTTAAAAATATTTAAACATTTTTATATGATGGCCAAAACTGTTTTCTGTGAGTGGCAAGGTATGAATATGCCTTAATGTTTATTGAATGAAAGTTATGAATGTTAGAAGTGTCACAAGCTATAAGTTACTCATTTCAATTAATTTAATAAAAATTATTGTCCACAATTTCAAAGTTATCAATTTGGTGTAGGAGAACCCCCTCTCCTCACCCACTTCAGTATAAAGGACACTGTGTCAGTTAAATAGTAACACTGATTTATGTCCATCATAGGGTTTTTTCTTTCTCCACATACAACTTTTAAATTTTGCTTCACTAGCAGAAAAAAAGAATATATTAAGCTGTTAAAACACCTAGCAATATGGCATAGACATGGCTACCAGAAGAAGCCACTTGTTCATTTCTAAATAGTTCTCTATTAGTATTGTTCTGTTTAAGCAGAAGAATTGAAACAAGGGGGGCCACCCATACAATGGGTAATTAGTAACACCAGCACCCTATGTGGCTGAGATACAAAAGATACTCGCTAGTGAGCTGTGGCCAAAAGCAGTGGAGAAAGAGCCCTATTTTCTCTGGGAAGGCAGCATCTTTTCTTCACTCTAATTCAGTGGAAAACTATGAGTGAGTAGAGACATTCCCGATGTGCCCTCTGGCAGCTGTGGAGAGGTTAGATATAGGGATGTGGAGGAGAGGAAGAAAGAAGCATGAGTAAGTCATCTTCCTTCTATATATGATTCACACCATCACTATCCATCTTCGCCATCACTATGCATATCTACAGTTTTCATTGACCCCCTAATCACCCCTATTAACACACCTTAACCATAAATGTTTTGTTTTTGACACCCTTCATACCCTGTAGTAATGACAGATTTAATATTTAACATTTAATATTCTCTCTTGTTCAAACAACCTATAGATTGTAAATAAATTCTCTTTCTGTTACTTTATGACTTATTTTCATTGCAATTAATTTCAATACTGTCCATTAACAATATCCAACCAGGCAGTCAAAAGTGAAGTAACACTTGGCCTTAGGTTGAAGGTACACTTCATACAAATATATAAATAACAGCGGAGTTTTTATTCATCAAATCCCCAGACCTTATCAATTAACAATGAAAAATATGTAATTAATTCCTTTAAATATTTCCTAAATTTTTTTGGATAGATAAGGTGTCTAATACCATTCCATCTTCTATGTGGAATTATTCCATATTCTATGTTTTCTAAGATATAATAACCTACCAAGAACGAAAGACCCAATAACATCAAAACCTCACTCCTCACTTCTGAAGCTTTAGCCAACAAAAACTTCACCATCCATTGCTTTCTTCCGAGAAGCTATTGGAGCAATTTTTTAATGATTTGCCACTAAAGTCACATATCACTCTAGAATGATCTTTTTTTTTTTTTTAAGTTGTAGTTGATTTGAGGTTTCTTACACCCTCCTGTTCCTTATACTACTTATGAAACAGAATGACCAGTTATTGTGATTGAAAAAAGAAATACTCAAAGTACCAGTTTTTAATCAAGGTATAAAACTAAATTTTTTTAAAAAGCTAGGAATTCAAAACACAAAACCTTCTTGTGGTGTACTTTACTGTCCAGAAAAAATAAAATAAGATAAGATAAAATCAAGAATCAGATTTCCCCTAAAATTAAACTATATTAATTAAAGGGGTAATTCTATTGAAACAATGTCAAATGAATCGAATGTAACTAATTCATAGCTTTTTTCAAACTATTCAAATTTGATTGAAATGAAAAAAAGAATACTGTACCTCTATACTATGAAAATAAAGCTCAACAAAATATCCATCATGAAGAGCTTTGAATCCCCAAAAACAATTAATATAATCACCAGGCGCTAAACTGCTATTTTGCTTAGAATGCTTCTCTTTAAAGTAATAAGCAACAGATTCACCAACAGGTAAGAAGGAATCCTTATGTTTTGGTTGGCACTGAAAAATGAATTTAAAAAATTTTAAGAAAAGATTATATCTCACAGAATTTCTTAAATTTTTTTTCATAAACACAATAGCCAATGTTTTAAATATTTTGTATAATTGATATTTAATTTGATCATGGACTAGCTTAATTAATTGGTATTAAAATACGTATTTAGAAATGTTTAAAACATACAAGCGATAGATTTGGATGGTGGTGCACCCCCTGACTATCTTCTCTAAATATTAATCAATGGTTAACAATCAGCACTTCAAAAGAATTTTTGATGGAAATTTTTTTCTCAAATTCCACTTTGTTACTATTTGATTAAATAACTGCTTGCCAAGAATAAGAACTAATTCCTAATGAAATTGAATATCAACAAATGAGGAATTCGGTCGTAAAATACAGTAACTTAAAAAATTAAAACTTTTACAATGTTAATTTCAATGCTTTAATTTCAAACAGTATTTATACACCATAACTTAATGTTAATATTATTATTTTGGAAAAGTATTTCCTAAAGATTCTTTCAGAATTTATGAAATCAGCCTTTAAAAAAACTGATGATGCCAAAAACTGTATTTCATAAAAAATTTCAGTGTTTTGTGATCAAACGCCTCCGATATATATTATATTATAATTCAGTAAAATTAAATAATTAAACCTAAAAGAACAATACATTATAAGAGGATCCAAACCATTAACCAATAATGTGATATATATTATAAGATAATTCAAACCATTAGCCAATAGTGTAATATGTATTATAAGATGATCCAAACCATTAGCCAATAGTGTGAAATATGATAGAAAGAGAGGAAATTGTCAAGAATTCAATACAATATAAAATATAGATTTTCAGAGATAATTTGTTGAGAATTTAGGGAGGGTTTTATAAAGAAAAAGAGAGAGAGAGAGAGTATGTTCTGAATAGATGCCACAAACTGACTGAGCCTCAAACAAAGAGACCAAGCATTTCCGAAGCAGTGTTGCCATCTACTCTATTATTTACAAATCAAGTAATAAAACTTATGCTATACAACATAATCGCTAAATGGAGGGAATAGGTAGGTTCCATTTTGGCATCAAATCAACATCTCAGGAATAACAATCCAAGATTAGCGTTGATTTTTGAGTTCAAGTTTTAGTATACTGCTGAGGGGGAGAATGTGGGAAGGTGGACATGAGTCCATATTATGGACTATTATGAAAAAGGATAAAAAAAGTCTATAAAAACAAAAATATATATGGGTTTTAATAAAATTACCTGTAAAGCAGTGGTGTTCAAAACAATCTCAAAACAAGTTACTTCATTGAGTCCTGAAATCAAGTAATGTAGACATTGAAATTACAAACCAGTAATTTTTAATTATAAAAAGGAATTAAACACATTTCAGCAGGAAATTGTATTGAATACAACATCAATATAGGTATTGAGTCTTCCAAGAAGAATTTCTATAGATAATCTCTAAAGAAGAATCTATATATAATATCGATAAATAATTTTCAAAATAAAAAAGTATTATGATTAAAATATGGTTTAACATTTACGACAGCTCTATAACACAAAATAATTGACTATTCATTAGTGAAGTATTTTTATAAAAGTTTCAGATCTAGAAAATATTTATTTCAAACTCACTATATGATTTTTTGAACTTCTAAACTTTTATGGTGCAAGTTACAGGCTATTGCCCATTTTCAAAACCTTTCTTTATAATTTATAGTAGTATTTTTTAAGTTATTTAATTTTCTTTTACAATTAAAAAAAAAATCAAATTAGATAAATATTAGAGCAGTAATTCTTCATCATTAATATTAAAACATTGTTTATATTTAGAATCCTTTACATTAAGTCACAAACAAAAATACTTTTAAAAAATAAAAATTAATAATCCACTATAAAATAATAAAAATAAACTAAATGATTTAATTAATGGCAAGATTTTATTGTTACTGATTATACAAACATTTCTACCATGTGTCAAACCATTTACTCGTATAACAGCACAACCATAGAAACGTGTTAAGAACATTAAAACAAATAATAATATTGGAGAATAACTTAAACAGCTCATAATGATATGAAACTTACTTTCAATCATGACCGTAAAAACACTTAAAAAACAAATGGCCCAATTCATCTTGAGCCACATTTCAGCTATTACTGCTGATCTTCTAGCCACATTAAATACGACCGTTGATGCCAGATTGCTATAAAAACTTTATCAATTTTATTGAGTAATGAGAATATGACAGCGATCGAGTCATCATGATTACAATGATGATAATTTTCATCTTGAATTGATTTGATTTATGCAAAGGTACAATCTGTCAAAACATGATTTGATTTGCAATCTTAAAATCTGCAAGCAGAAAATCTTAAAATTATTGGTACTTAACCACCTAACCTATTTTATTTTTACAGAATTATCTTAAAATTTATGGATAGTAATCAATTTAGAAAAGAAATAATATATCTAAAAAAAATTTAATTTATCAAACCACCATATAACAATAAATTTGGTAAACGTACATCAAACTATATGGTACAATATCTATTCAATTGCTTACCAGGAGAACTAATAAATAAATCAACTACAAAGAAAACTAAAACAGAGATATTTGACTGAGTACTTTCTTACTTCTGTGATTACGAATAACTGATTTTGATTCACCAAATGACCATATCTGCTAGTATTTTTTCTTAAATCCACATAATTATGATTAGAATCAGTTATGTATGAGTGTGCTTAGTTATAGATATTATTTATTTAGATATTACTAGATCCCTATTTTTATCGTATCCTGTATCATCTTGTTTTATTCTCATTATAATATTAATTCGCTAATTGTAAATTTGCAGGTTTATTATTCACTTCAAAGTCCTTTCAGTTATTTTTATATTTTAGTTTACTTTCCTTTTAGTAGTTGTTAATTAAATTATTAGTTGTATCACTAGAGATCAATTCACATCGTACTGATCTAGCTTATAAATTGTAGTACCCTCCACAAAGCCCTAATAGTCAAAATTGTAATTAATAAATTTCACATTTGTCTGTTATTTTTATGTGCGGCACCAACCGATAGATATTGTCATCTAGTCAGACCATATTTGATGTATCTTGAAGAAGCTGTTCAGGAATAGTTTTATTAATTATGAAAATAATTTGTGAACAGAATTTTTTTTTTACAAAATTTCACTGTAATCTACTACTATATTATATTAAATTAATAATAGTCATATATTATATTCATAATAATACATTTTATTACTTAAACAGAATAATAGTTAAAACAAACATAATCGAGGATATAAATATTCTTCACACATCCAACTATATTGGAAGATTATTGATTGACCGTGTGAATAGATGAATGGAATATGGTCCGGTTGTATTTTCTTTAATATTTCTTTTCTTATCTATTTGTTACTATTACCCTTTACATTTACTATTTACTACCTTTAATTTTTCTTATTATATCTTACTTTTTTACATTTTATACCCCTGTTATTTTACACTTATGTTTTTTTCTCTCTTTTTTTTTTTTTCCTTTTGTAACTATGTGTTTGTATCTTTTTTAGCCCTGATGAAGCCCTGCAACGTGGGGCGAAACATTGGCTCAATAAAATAGTATAATTCTACTATTTGAGTTTTTTTGACCACACCTGGACCATATTCCATTCATCCAACTATATTGTTTCTTAAATTTCCAAATTAGTAAATATTTAATGGATTAGCTTTGATGCATTTTTTTAAATTTTAAATATTTCATTAGAACAATAAGTGAATCACTATTTATTACCATTTCTAACTAAGAAAATAGTTTAAAGAAATTGAAAACCTTATTTTAGTTTAATGCAGTATATTCATGATACAATTAAAATATTTCATTTTTTTTTAGAAAACATTCATTCATTGTGCTACCAATGTTCAAACAATCATTATTTAATAACAATCAGTATTTGACATTTACTCAGTACATTGTAAAAGATACCGTAGTAAATCTTCGATAAATACTATTATTTGAATAAATTATTAATTGAATAATTAATATATTTATATAATATATAAAAGTAATTTGATACTGAAGGGAAGCTACAAAAGACTGAGTCAAAAGATAAAGACACAAAAGCTAATATAAATATTTAAAAGAAGATGGGAGATTCTAACAAATTAGAATTTCAGTTAATGCTTTGCTTATATTTATGATGTATTAATAAATAATTTACCTACCACCCACTTAGTACATCTTATGAGGGATGAGTGATCAATTCTCATTTAGGATTGATGGCAATGGAGAACAAAATCTGTTGTGGGACATTTTCAGACTCACCAATTGAAAAATGATAAAGGGTATAATATAAGTAGTGGTAATATATCTTCACCATAATAATAATATAATACCGCAGTAAAGCTTCCATAAAAGAAATAAGTTGAAGAGCGTAATTTACTGAGAAATTTCATTACTAAAACTCGATTTTTGTTCAATCACATCTTTTATTCTCGCTTCAAATTCAGCCAAACCTGGAGGGAAATTCATCAGTTTGATCTGTAAGAACATTTGCACAAGAGCCGGATTTCTACTGGTCGGTTTTGTTTACTTCTTTTGAGTTAATGAATACTAAATTTTGGCAAATCTGATATTTGATCATTTAATGTTGCAATACACGTTATTTTATTTTTGTAATAAACATAAAATTAACTGTTTTGACGAAAGATTAGTTTTAACTTAAGAGGTAAACGATTTTGAGTGCATCGGGCTCCTTACACACGCTAAGAATTTCACCGGACTGGAGGAAACTGATTCAGTTTCATAACTTAATGAAATGAAGTTATAAAATTCAGTCTCATAACGATGAAAATATTTCGGGCGGGGATAATGTTTTTACAAATTAATACTCTTTAAAAGAAATTATTAATTTTTATCGCGGAGGCTTAGAGATATTTTAAAGCGCTAAGTGAAAAATAGGAGCAATTTTTAATCTTTGCTGTTTTTCGACCACCATTTTGTTATTTGTTCTTTAAAAAAAAAAATTTGGGACAGGGCGACTGAAGTGAAACTTCTGGAAATAAAAAAAATATTAATAATGATCAAGCGTTCTCTATTATAGTTTAAAGACAGAAAATATTAGTACCAGGATTAGAATAAAACAGTCATTTCCAAAGTCAATTCTAGCAGGAAAATTTTGTTTGTCGTAATGATTACAAGATAAGAAGAACTCATTCAATTTGCCCCCACACTGCCAGGATTGTCAAGCTACTGTAAGCTCCTAATTAGTTCGTGATATTTTGTAAATAGCCTTATTTTTAATTAGTACTTGTAGTTAATTTATTTTCATTTGTGTCATTTTCTTTATAATTTTTGTTTATTTGAAAAGAAACGTGTATGTATTTTATGTTTTGTTAATAAAAATATTTAAGAGTAAGAGAAACTGCTGGTTGCTAAGGGTCGTTAGACAGTTGCCAAGATGTCGCCTAGCAACAGGCCCGAAGATCTTCCTTTAAAATCAGTTGTTGCTAATTAGTGGCCATGTGCCACATTGGCAATCCAAGATGTAACTCACCTTTATATATACACTTATCTCTATGTATATAATTAATTTATTGTTTTAATTTTTCTAGGAGGTCAGAAAAAAAAAAAAAAAAAAAAAAAAAAAAAAAAAATATATAGTGGCCATTATAGTTTCTAACCTGTCCTATGCGTTCAGTTGGTATTTTTTATTGGAGATTTTGTTGTGTTTTAATCGACATTAAAATCCAGATCTTTTCTGTGTTTTTGGCCTTTGACTTGAATATAGGTTGCTGATTAGTCGTCGAGTATAATAGATTACCAGTCCTATCTGCGTACCTTTGTTTATTTGGACATTCTTATTGTAAATTGTGACTATTATAGTGCATTATTTCTGCGTATTAGTTTGACCTATGATTAAAATACATTTGGATGATTAATTTTGATCATCACAACCACCATCTAACCTCATTAAGCACCAATGCGACCATTTTTGTTTTGTACATCTTGACTGTTGATTGTGATAAATATATAATACAGTTCACTGCGTTTATGAATACAATAATGGAAATTAATTTAATTAAGGAATGCATTAAAGAGCCAGTATAGACGGGCCCACCAACTTTTGACCAGTTTAAGAGTTGCAGTAGTGTTACTACGGAGCGGCGACCTACACACCTATACATACAAAGATGTGAAAAAATTTGCTATAGCTAAAACTACCATGGATACGACCCTTATTCATGAATGAATCATTGAAAAATAAATATAGTATCCATGACAATTTTAGCTATTAGTTTCTATTGTTTGTCTCATAAAATAAATGATTATATTTATTTCCGATCAAGTTTGTTTTTGTTCTTTAAAGCTTTCCATCAATAAGACTTCGTCGATTGAAATGGCTTTAGCAAACCGAGACATCAAGAACGAATGATTAGAGATAAACATTTAATTTAATGTTACGTTGACATTTTTAAAATAAAACCTGGAAAAAAAATAAAGAAACATGTGACCAGGCAGGGTTTACGAAATTTTCATATTTTATTAAATCTGAAAGTAATAAATTCAATTTTTCAAAATAAATTCAATTTTTTTTTCCAAATTTCTCTGATTTTAGGACCAACATCACTTAAATATGTCAAAAATGGGTAGATTTAAAAGTTATACAGGTTATCTAAAGAAACGATTTTTGATCGACGCCTCAACAGAGGAAATGAAAATCAAGGATTTTATTGAAGCTCATAAATTACCCAAATCATTTTATCTTGAACTTCGTTTGAGAGAAATGGATAAAAGAATGATACAAACCAAGAGTCTGGAGGAAACTTTAAAAATGATGACAGAAAAAAGGCGCCTCATAGTTGAATGGAATTTAGTACTGCATTTAAAGTCGATAGTTAAGATTTTAAAAATTTTCACTAAATCAACAGGTATCTTCTGAGTAACTATAAAATCTTTATTAATTTAACCAGATAAGAGAAAGATCATGAAAAGGATGTTGTTATAGATTAATGTCAGTATTAAAGAGCACTTTACCACTAAGGGCAAAACCCGTTAGAGATCGCCAATCGAAATATTTGCAACCGTCCATAAAAATATTGAGGAAAAAATGAGTAAACAAGTTGTTTTTTTTATAGTAGAGCATATATTTCATAATGGGTTACATTAACATCTTGTAATACTAATTTCATGTTCATTGTTTGTGTTTTCTGTTTGTCTTTTTTTATGATTCTACCTGTGTTCTAACTTCAATATGGCGGCTAATTAGCTTTTTGTTCCTTCGAATTTTGACATGGACATCTCACCCATACAAACAGTAATAGAAAATTTCATTCATCTATCAGATCTACTTCTTCTAAATTCCGGAGAACCCTAATTTCTTAGTTCCAGTTACGAAACGTATTTCACGATAAACCTTCTTCTTTGAAGTTCAAGACCCAATAGTGGTGTCGAGGTGGTTGTGTAAGATCTGACTCCAATAAATGATGTTAGGCGTGCTTGACTAGAAGGCCTCGACAATGCGTGTTCATAATAGGTAAGGTAGTTGATTAGGAGGTGAATAAACGGGATTAGACAGATGGGTACCAGCCTTAAGTTCTCTAAGGATGGTAACCTCGTCCTAAAGGGTACTATTCCTGTAAAAAGTGCTGATCCACTATGTAAGTTGTTTTATTTTGCCTCCCTAGGAGGTAGTTCTTATGAAGCGAGGTTTCGAACTTACACCTTCCTAATTTTGGCCTACTCTTGACTTTGGGTTATTAAACGCCATCGAGAGGTACTACGTGTAAGGCGTTTGCTTTCAGTGGATCAGCAAATTCTTTTGAAATCTTTATTAATTCAAATGATACATTTATATATATTACAATGTCTTATATAGTTATATACATGTTACAATTAAGGTATTTATAATGAATAGCATAAATATTAAGATAATTGCTTGCCGCCAGTAGTAGTTTCCGTGTTAGCTGGTTGGTTGTGCCATGCCGGGCAAAAGCTGTTTTGGTGGCAGCAGTGTTCACAGTCTAGACCAGTGTGTTATTTTTATTTTGTAGATCTTGGTTTGTATTTTATAAGCGTAGGATCAAGCAAACATTGTAATTGGTATCAAATTGTCACGATTTTCTAATCTTTAGTGTTACTAAATTGAATTCATTTGTTTCTATTGGAAGAAGATAGTTGATGGTATGAAGTAGATTTTAAAAAGACATTAGGTGGTTTGTTTTGATCTGACTGCCCTGCTAAGTGGGGCGAAACGTTGGTTAACAATAAATAGTTGTCTTTTACTATTTTGACTGCCATCTGGACTATCTTCCTACAATCATTCATTGTAATATTAATAATATATATAAACGAATACTTCTTTTATCACATACCATTAAAATTACAACTCATAGCTACAGAGCTCTGGAAAAATCCCAAAATTACTATTCTAATTTTTTAAAATGGGCTCATGACAAAGGTCTCATAGTTAATAATTATAAAACGGTCATTATATTGATAAACTTTTTCTTTTATTTTATTACTTTATTTTCATTTTAGTAGTTTTTAGTTAAATTATTGGTTGTATCACTTGAGATCAATTTATATTAACATATCTAGCTTAAAAATTGCATAGCCTCCACAACGCCCTAATAGTCGAAATTGTAATTTATATTTCACTTATGTCTATCATTTTTATGTGTTATTTTGGCACCAACCAATAGATGTCATCTGGGTGGACCATATTGGATTTAATTTTTAAAATGAAAAAAATAAAACACAATATCCTAGTATAATAATATTCAAGGAATATATATTTTCAGGTGCCATCTGTTATCTTATGGAACAAAAGAACAAAACACATCTTTTTGTACTTCTGTTTATGGAAGGACGACAGATCTCGACACCTGTTGAAGCTTCTTTCAAAATTAGTATGTTTTAAAATTATCTGAAGTAATATCAGACTGCGATAATCTAGCAATTACATCTATTTCTTAAGATTTAGGAATAGTAGAGAAAAAGTAATAGGTTCTTCTACTTTATGCCAATATTGACAAAACTTCTGTATCAGTTTTCACAATTAAAAATAAACTTGTAAGTTAAGAAATTGATGGATTCATTTTAAGAAAAAAAAGTAAATAAAATGATTTCTGCATTTTCTTATACCTAGCAAATGTATTCATTATCTACGTACACATATTTTGTTATAAATGTCATATTTTGGTATATACTCTATCTTTAAGAATATTATTTAATTCACAGGTGATTGCTTATGCTTAGCCACATCAGCAGCGGCCAAAAAAAAAATAGTGTCGTCAGTTTATTTGAATAAAGATAATCGATTTCCTTTAGGAACTGGCTGGTCAGGTCAGTATTTGAAAATTATTTGATAATAATAACAATAATAAATTATTTATTTATTGTACAACCAGCTCCTTTAGAATAACATTACAGAAAATGAACACTAGGCTATAAAGCCTAAGAGTGAAGGTAAAATAACAATAAAAATGGAAATAATATTAATTACATAATAAAGAATCAATAATGAAGGAATCCAATTTACGAATTTTTATTTAACATTAGAAACATCTCTTCACGATACTTACAATTTTTGTTTATTGAAATAATGTACTTGTAAATTACTAAGATTGGCTATATTAATGTATAAATACCTGGACAGATAAAAAAAGATTTATTATAAATGTGTTTAGCAAGTTCAAAATTATATTTTATATTGGTGTGGATATTGTAGACTTGAGTTAATATAAGGGGAAGTTGATCAGGGGTTGTTTGTTATAAGTAAAACAAGTTGTGCCAACATTTCAATTTAAATTGCAGGCCTTCATCAGGACGATTGGATAGAAGATTCCTACACAAATGAAATGGTAATTGATAAATCATTTCCACTTCTACACAATGAGGCAATGGTTGATCATCATTGTGATTTATATTTCAATTGCATAAAGTGAACAATAATTATGCAAACTTAGAGCAGGATCTCAAGTGAAAATGATCCTTTGGGGCATTTTAATCACTGATCTGACCCAATTAAAGGATTAATAATAGTATTATATAAAAGTAAGTTCATAGAAACTTACCACTTGGAGTAATGCTTCATGACTGTTACCTAATTGTTTACTGTTTCAATTTGGAATGACTTCAGGAATTATAATACTTACTTCCTAATACTGAAGAAAAATTAGTGGACTCAAAACCAGTTTAGTCATCGGTATCGAGATAATAATGCATTTTTTCACAGATACTGAAGAGAATATTGGTCTGGCAGTACCTGTTATGAAAAGCAATCGTCAAGTCCTTGCTGTAATTGAATTAACTAAACCTATATTTTCACATGAATACTCTTCTGTAAGTACCATAAATAAAGTTGGTCGGTTTATATATCACTGTTTGCTTGAAAATGGCACAGCCATAGTTTTTATTTTAATTGGAAAGTTTTAATTTTAAATCATATAATACACAATAACACACAGCACTAATAATAATTAGTATATAGTATATAAAGATAAATAAAAGGAAGGCACAGGAACTGAGAAAAGCTAACACTCCAAACTTACCTCTCTTATTTAACCTAAAAAAAAAAAAAAAAAGTGACTGAGAATTAATAGTAATTCAAGAAAATATCATAAAAAAATGTGAGCATGCTTTGAGTAACTATTAACTTTCGTTTTTTTTAATCCCCTGCTTAGCTATTTCTGGCATACAGGGTACAGCAGCACTCTCAACTATGGCATACCAGATGCCATACATATGAAAGGAATAGGCCCTGCCTTCTAATGTTACTCATCCTGGAAGCTTACCCTTCCAGTATACTCCTTCCTCCAAGCTTATTCATTTGGTAGTACAATGAGGTCACATCCAAAGAACTACATTGTTACATTATAGCAAGCAGATCTATTATTTATTTTTTACAAGTTCATCAATTTTATTTATTTTAAAGTCATATTTTAATTTTATTTTGTAAATACGTTTTAATAAAGTTGATTTTTATCTAATATATATTCTTATAAAATTGGAAACCTTCTGAGTTGGACATTAACTTAACAAATAATTAATAATATTTCCAGTAATATTAATTAATTAATTGTGTGTTGGCCGTATAATATTACTTGTTTACTTATCTTTTAGTGTAATCTGGCTGTTCTCTACAGAGTGATTTTTTATTAACAGTCTTCAGCCAAGATTGTTGAATAATAATGTTTTTAAATATAAGAAGACGGTGAGGGTTGCGGTCTAAAAAAGAACAAATAGTTTATAACTATTTGTTCTTTTTTTGACTGCAACTCTGACCATTTTCTTATATTTAAATTTTTAAGATCAACTATATGTACAAATATAAATAATGTTTTTATTTCTTCATATTTACATTTACCCTTAGTTGGTGGTGTTATAATGACAAGGAATTATATCTTGTCATACTATTATCCATTGAGTTTCGATATCAGTTTACTTTATGAAACTGAATGGAGAAGAAGAAGAACATTTAAAGAGAAGTTGAAATGATCAAAAAGTATTATTCCTTATAAAATAAACTCACAATGTTGATAAAAAATATATATATAAGTATGTTTTAGGTTGATACTGAAGCCACTTCATTACTTACCTCTCTCTTTGGCTACTTGGCTGAGAAAAGTGAATCGACTAAAGAACAGCAAATGTTGCTAACATTTTTAAATCCAATGCTGAAATTGATAACCCAATATCTAGAATGCACTCTTCCTGTTGCTACTATTATTTCCCAATTGACAGTAAATATAAAATCACATTAAAATTATCATTATTTGTAGGAATCTAATCTAATTAGACAAATAACATACAATAACAATGAAATACTATAAATTGAAGTATGAAAGTTGTCTATAAATATCTATTTATTAAGCTTTTGATATTTTAATATAAATATTTTTGATAGAACAATATAATTTTTTTTTTTATTTCTTGTATTTTGTTTTTTATATATTTATTATGGTGATAGAGGAAATTAACATTAATAAGATAAAATAAATCATTCTACAGAGTATTTTAGGGTTGTGTCCAAACTGAAAATATGAATTAAGGAACTCAAAACCGAAAAAAAAATTACCACTGGAGGTATGTCCATTAGCGCTTTGTTTTGATATTTAAATCTAAAGATTTGCATTGTTATCAATTATTTAGATTGTTAGAAATAAATTTATGTGTTTCACTACTTTATTAAAGAAATGTCAACATTAAATGTTAGAGAGGCTTGGCAATTTCCACAGTAGTTGTGGCTAAACGGCCCTAAAACTGTATTATTGGCACACTCTCCAGAACTGAAAACACTAAAATTTTTTGTTTGTAGTGACATTTAACAAAAGGTTAATACATTTAAGGTCAATAACCTTAGTTATTTACAAAGAAGATTCATTGAACCTTACAAAACAATAATACATTTTCATTGCCATTCGTCTACTACTTCTGTGTAAGAAAGATGCTGAGCCTGTCTTAATGCCCATGGTAATCACTTTGAACTACATCTAACATGAATTTAATGTTCACATTTCATGATTGAAATAGTTCGTACTCATATTAATTGATTTATTATAACATAAATAATTCATTACAATGAAAATCTTCAGACCTGAATATCCCCTAAACAATATACCTGTGGTAGGGAATTTTTTCTTGTTTTGAAATCATTAATTCATATTTTCAGTATTGACTCTTAACCATGAAACTCCTTGTCTAATTTTGAACTTTATGTAAATTTTTGTCGATGTACGACATGTCACAATCTCACAAGAGGAGATCATAACAAAAAAAAGGCAATCCTTCCTGGCTGGACCTGCCCCACTAAGACCTCCAGGGAGCAATGATCCCATATTACTTTTTTAAATATTTGCTTAAAACAGGAAGGAGGAGACTTTAAGACAGTTAAATAGAGCAATATTTAATAAGAGCCTGAAATTTTAAAATGATTTCACTTTAATAAATTAATAATTTTCAAGCCATTTTTCAATTTCAGGCACTTTTTAAATATTGCTCAATTTAAGTATCTTAAGTCTCCTCCCGTTTTCAGCAAATATTTTAAAAGTGATATAGGACTGTCGCTCCTTGGAAGATTTGGTGGGGTGGGTCAGGTCGGGAAGGATAGCCTTTTTTTTGTGTTATGATCTCCTCTTGTGAGATTGTGACATGTTGTATAGCAACCATCAAACTTGCTATAATTGTTTATTTCAAACTTGAGAAAAGTAAGGTTACCACTGAGGGCACTATTTTTTCCAGTATTCTAAGATTTTTTTGTCTGAAGAAAGAAAAAAATCAGATTGCTCTTTCCTCTTCTGAATTTTGCATTAATTAAAACTAACAATAGATAATAGGAAAGATTGTGAACTTTATGTAAAAAGTTAGGCTTATGAAGATAAAGTTATAAAATGATGCTAATAGTTCTGGAGGGTACATCAGGCTGTGGTTCCTACCCCAAGATCTGTAGGCGGGCTGCGAGAGCCTCGAGGTGGGCCATGTTCGGGTTTGGTATTATATATTTTCTGAGGACTTATTATTAGAACTGTTTCATTTTTTATATTTCTTGATGTTTGAGTGTTATTTGAAATGTTAACAAGCAACTACAAAAGTATTTTTAAATGCACTTTTAACCAACCTAACTAAAAAAAAAATTTCTGTTTTTTTTTGGAAGAAAATTTCCAAATCTGAAGTGAGAGTAATCTGCTCAAGATGCAATTTCTGGCTTACTGGTTCTAATATATAATAAACTTCTATGGGTTGGGAACCACTGGCATCAGAGGAAGTATGCAGAAAAATGCTAAAAAGATATGATACTCAGTAAAAATATCTCCTTTCTAATCAGGTTAAAAATAGAAACAAGATAAATTTTTTGTGAGTAATCTAAGTAATGCTTTTCTTGCTCCTTTAATAATATTCATCCATTTAAAAATATTGTCTGCAGCATGTTAAATTCATTTAATTCTCTATACTAGTACGACCTGAATTAAGTTTTATATATTGAATTCTTAGAACAAGTATTAGTATTTTGAAGTGAAATTTCTTTTACTAACATTCAACTAACTCAAGAAAAAATAAATTATATAAGAGTAAATTGATTATGTGATGCACGAAAATGCTCCTGATGAAACGTAAGTGGTAGAGTAGCAACACTTGATGTGTTTTGCATTTGCATTTGCAATTGAAATATCTTGAAAAGTAAAAATCTGAGATGCATGCTGGAAATAAGGGAAATGTTCTTTGTAATGAGTTATAATTCAAAATTGTTTCTTGACGCTACACCGAGTTCGAGTGGTGAAAAGGGGAAAATAGAATAATACAAATGATAATGTAAACTGTAATTTCATAAATGAATTTAATAATTAAATAAAACTTTATTTAATAATTATAATTAAATAAGAAAATAGAAATATTATTGTAATGTATTTTTACATTTATGTAAAATAAATATTATTATTAATAAACTTTTAAAACATAATATCATTTCCAGAAGTTTCGGTGGAGAAAAGTTGAAAAGACAATATACAAATGATAATGTAAACTATAATTTCATGAATGAATAGCATAATTAACTAAGAAATAAATAAAAATTTTATTGTATTTTTGTAAAATAATATTGTATTTATTTTACATAATACATACATTATTTTACAGTATAATTTGTTTATTGTACAATAATTTTATTGTAAAATAAACATTATTAATAACATTTTAATACATAATATCATTTCCAAAAGTTTCACTTCTGTCAGTCAGTCTCAAGACTGCCACAGTTTTTTTTTATTACAAAAATGTAGTGAAATGTTATTTAATTATTACTTGTTTATTTAGGCTTCTTATTGATGGTTAAATAGGTCTTATAATAATCTACAGTTGATTATTATGTTCAGTTTATGACTAAAAATGAAGTTGGTGCCATAAATAGTTCATTTTGTGTGAGGGAAACTGCCAGGAACCGTCAATATAACATACTTTACACTGAAGATAGTGCTAACTCACACTGCCATGTAAAAACTTCCAAAATATCGTAAGTTTTACTTTCATATAATAATAGCTTTAAGAATATTACAGTTATTAATATATTTCACGTATAGTGCAATTCACTCTTTACTTTGTTTTTTTAATAAAGCGAATCCATTGTGTTGTTCAATCTTTATTTATTTCTCCATCTTCAAAATAATGACAGTTCTCCTCTTTTCAGTTTAATCACAAATGCTTCGATACTGACATTTTTCTCCTTTCTACTTCTTTATGTATCAAGAAGTACAGAGTAATGAATACTATAGTTATTCCCTTGCTATTAAATTTATTGGCGATTGGTTTATTTAAAGTTTTCAATTAATTTGGCCTGCTCAACTATCAACTGTCAGACTACTACAGGAGCAGTCAATGCTTAGTAATAGGGAGATGATGTCTTACTTTGACAGCCAGGCAGTTCCAACGGAATGTGGTCTTTTCATATCTGTCAAAGCAATAGTCACCTGATATCAGTACTTTCCAGCCGCTGCTATGAGCAGTACCATCAAAAGTCTACCTTCGGGGAAACAGTTAGCATGAACCAGTCAAACAATATGTCAACTAAAGAAAGCAACAAAATTGATACTCTAGTGTGAATGGATAGTGTATACACACAGGTCTTGGTTTATTTTACAAACCATTTTGTTATTTATATTTATATATATATTTTTTACTTTTTATTACACATACTCCAATTACACCTACATTAATTTAATGTTTCACAAACACTTTCCTAGGTTCAAACATCCCCAACTGGTCTTCTGTCCTTTTGTGGATGATTTGGAACTCTCCCTGTTCGACTGCATCCAGATTCTTCATAGTCAGGATTATAATATTCACCAAAATCCCCTCTAATGTCATTATGAACATTTGGTTCAACAGGTTTAACAATATTTGTTGTACTACTAAATCCCTTTTTCTTTCTGCGTCTCTTCTTCTTCTTAGCTCTAGTATATTTCTCAATTTTTGCATCTTAATCCATATTGTTTTCACCAACATCCCAGTCAGACTCATGTGCATTTAATCTAAGGTCTTCTTTATCTTTGGTGTAGAAATCTTCAATAAATTTTTTTTTCATCTTTCGGTCAAGTTTTTCTGTGCTAATGTCTTCCATTTCTTCATCAACATCAACTGCATAGTCTTTGATAAACACAAATGTTTCATTTTCAATTTAATCAGGGAAAACCTTAATATTTTGACCACAATAATCTATATATGAGACTGTATAGACTATTTCGTCATCATCTGACACTAGCTGTTGATTTGGTGTCTCTTATTCTATCAGTATAGAAACTTTGTCTTTGGAGTCTTCATCAATTTCTTCCATGCTTCCTTCCTCAGAAAAAATGACATCATTTTCCTTTTCAAATTCTTTTGTTTCTTCAGATCCTTCTTCAACCAAACACCTATTGTCACTATTAATAGCACACAAGGCAAATTCTGTGGCCAAGGAAGCTCTATGCTATCTTCTAGGTTAAGGCTTTTGTCCATTTCTATTGGGTTGTCTGTTTTTTTCTTAGTTGAACCAGCATACAATTTTCAGGTGACCTGTTTTTTTTAGAAACAAAGAAAACTTTTGGACTAAAGTTTGGTCTTTCATGAAATGTTTTTGATGCCAGTTTGTTTGTATTGGTGGTATTCCTCCTTTCAAACGATAAAAGCATCTGCCGTAACTCAGTGAATTTAATATTACTAATTACCAAAACAGCGTTAACAATTGGGTCATAATTGAGTAGTAATAAGTGTTCTATAAAGTACCTCATTGATTCTCTGTCTGACAAAGATTTACCTAGTTGAACTATATCCTGGACTAAACACTGAAACCTTGTAAGGCAATCATCTAATGTTTCACCACAGTTTATCTTAATTTTGGAAAGGTCAAACATCAAATACATCTCTTTTTTCTTCTGGAACGCACTCAAACCCCTTAATTTCTCCCAAACCTTTTTCTCACTTTTTTCACCTCTAATCAACGGCAATATATCGTCACTAACTGTTAAAATAATAGTAAAGAGTACCTGTTTGTTTTTTCTTTTCCAAGCTGCATCTTCTTCAGTTGGCAGGTCTTTTTCTATAATTTCTTCGTATAAGTCCTTTGCTTCTAGGTACGCTTCAATTTTCATTGACCAGATCCCATAATTTTCTGCATCAAGCTTCTCTATGTTGATTTCTGTGGTGTCCATTGTCCTTTGTGTTTTAATTTCGGCGGTTAGTCCTAAATAAAATCACAAAACTTACGTATCTGTTAATATACCTAAATTATACTTGTCACTTAACCCTTTTACGCACTAAACCATGCTCTGCTACGAGTTTGTTGTAGAATTTTGGGAGGGTTTTATAAATAAAGACAAAGATTGTATGTTTCCGTTAATAGACACCATGACCGACTGTGCTAAGAACAAAGAAACATACCTGTTTACAAATCAAATAATAAAACTTATTTTCTACAACAGTGACAATATCCTAATATGTTTTTTATAAATGAGCTCTTACATATTACATCATATTACCCAATACTTCTTTTATATATAAATTATATATAAAAAAAAAAATCAATTAATAGTAATAAAAAAATATAATAACATAAATATAAATTATAAATA
This sequence comes from Halyomorpha halys, assembly GCF_000696795.3. NCBI lineage: Eukaryota > Metazoa > Arthropoda > Insecta > Hemiptera > Pentatomidae > Halyomorpha > Halyomorpha halys. The sequence goes on from NW_027110901.1 coordinate 404,290, forward strand.
TAAACAAATAAGAAAACTATTCAATTAATAGTAATAAAAAATTTACAGTTAGCTTGGAAAGATAAATTTTGTTCTAATTTCTACAATAGAAATGATAGTGCTTAGCTCTGTCATTTTGGTTTCTTAAATTTTCATTGAAAAACATTTGTCATCTAAAGCACAGTTATACTTAAAAGAAATATAATGGAGTGTAGAACATGATTTGTTGCTTTAATACCATTAGTTTCCATCATAATTCCATTTAGATCAAGAAAAGATCAAAGTTTTTTGGGAAAATCAATGAGAGCTGAAAAAAGGATTAAAGGGAAAGAAAAGGACGATCAACAATGGTGTCTTGGAATTCCTATTAAGTTCAATGAAGTTACAGGTAAAAATTAAAATACAAAAATTAATAATAATAAAAAAAAAATAAATGATATAAGTTACAAATTTTTAGATTCCATTAAGTCTGAAATCTTTATAACTAGTTCAAACCATTTAAGATAAACACAATTCTCATTTATGACAAGAGACTGGATATTCTTCCACCAGATGCACATCTTAGATTAACATTTATATACCATGTAGAAAGAGAATATTATTTTTTTCATAATTACGAGCAGGCCCAAGTTTACTTGTTGGCAATTTTAGAATCAGTGGTTATTGTTTTAAGATTTACTGTTATTTTATCTGTAAAGTAAATGTTCAAATGTGCTTCAGTACCATCAGGTACACTTCAGTGTATTCAGTCTTTGTAAAGAAATAAGTTTAGTTCAAATTTAAGATGATGTAATAATTTTACAAAATGGCCTCCACCATTAATAGTGGACAATTTACTGTTCAAGAACTGACGAGAAACTCCTCTTCTACCAACTTAGCACGGCCAAATTTGATATAGCCAGAGAGAAACACTTTATTATAAAAGTAGTGCTACTCACTTACATTGGATTACTACCGGAGATGGGAAAAAATTAGCCATAGCTAAAACTAATAGCTAATATTGCCATGGACACGACCTTTATACATGAATGAACCATTGTTAAATAAATATCGTATTATAAATATCGGCAATTTTAGCTACTAGTTTCATAGTTTCCCAACTCCGGTTACTACATACAAAGCATACTATGTGTATGATGGGATTTCAAGGGTGTGATTTTTTATGAGCTGTTGCCACTAGATGTATCTATCGATTCCACTCTATACTGCTCACAATTAACAAAATTTGATGAATCGATTCGAAGAAAACGCCCAGAACTGGCAAATGAAAAGGGTGTCATCTTCTATCATGACAACGCTAGGCCCCATTCTTCATTAGTCACCTGCAATAATTGTTAGCCCTTGGATGGGATCTTTTGCCCCCTCTCCCTATTCACCAGACCTTGCTCCTAGTGACTACCATTTATTCTGGTCTCGACAAAATTCCTTAAGTGGAAAACGGTTTGAAAACAGAGTGTCAGGGTGCACCTTGATCACTTTTTCCCTCATAAGCCACAGACATTCTATGAACATGGGATTATTCAGCTGTTGGAAAGATGGGATAAGGTAATCGAAAATAATGGATATTACATTGTAAATTAAAATAAATATTATGTACAAAATAAACTTAGTTTTCTTTCACCCAAAAAAAAAAATGAAAGGACTTATTTGCCAACCCTATTCTATAATGCATGTCATTCTTCCCCTGAGAAAATATTACTAATATTAAAAGCCTTTTTCTATTTTTATCGCTGATTCATTACAATTTTGTGTTAAAAAATAAGTGTTATCTATTCTTTGAGTTTTTATAAATTTAAGTTACTTCATACATATAAAATGTTAAGTTTTATTACTTCTGGTAGTCAACATATATTATCAAACAGATGCTGACCATAATATCCAGGTTTCCCTCAGATGGCCATTATTGCGATAACCTTAAGAATTTTATCTTTAAAATAGTATTATTAAGATATTTAAATTTATGATCCCAAATAACATACAAATTGATCAAATAAATATTATTTACTAATGTAATATATCAAAGTGGTAATTAATGCTTATGACAAGCCTATATAACAAAGAAATTATTTATAAATCATAAATAATTCATTACTTAAAATTATAACACAACTTATAACCCTAACAATATTTCCTTTTATTATTTCAATTAGCCAATATTAATTCTGTTTTCCACAATACGTCTTTTTTTCAATTTTTTTATATATTTTTTTTTACTATAGGTATAGAATATCACTACAATACATTGAATTTTTCTAAATATATAAATAAATGTAACATCCAGTGAATTTCCATCTTTAAATATTTTTAGGTGGGATACAGTTTCAGTTCCTTTGCTTACAGGAGCCAAATATTAGCGAAAAGAATGAAAAATTGCTTGAAATAACTAGTACATTTTTAGGTTTTATTCTTGAAATGAATGAAATAGAGGATGAATTATTTAGGCATGTATGTTCAATGATTATTACACTATGAATAGACAACTTTTGTATTGAAATAAAATATTAAATTAAATTTTCAGGAGAGAGAGATAATTGTAATTGAAGATATGTTAAAACTTCAAACACGCCATTGTAACCATGAACTTGTTAAACTTGAGGATACAAATATCTCACGTGAAGTACCAAATGAGATCTATTCGTAAGTATTTATTAATTAAAAACAATTATTATACAATTACATAATAAATCAGTGTATTATTTAATGTTTTACAATATTTAAGAAAAGTTCTGGCTTTCATAAGAGAATATATATATATAAGTTTCTGTTTTTTTTTTGTTTTTTTTCTATGTAAACATGTAAGGGCTATTGGAAGAACACTCTCTGAATGCGTAAACGAAACTGACTTTTTTTGGTCCAGTACCTCTACATATACATGTTCGATCAGCTGATCTCTTTTAATCACTTGACGGCCTTTGTCAGCTGACATCTCACTCAGACTGTAACTCCTGTTAAACTTAACAGGAGGTAATACTTAGGCCATAACTCCTGTTAAACCGCCGTAACAGTCATCTTACACTTATATATCACAATACAATAACATATTGTAATATTAAAAATATTTATTTAAAGTAAATTAAAGGAAAATTGATAGTTTTTACTTATTCTCATATCTAAAGTATTACTCAGGTTTAAATGAAATGCTTTAATATTAAACAGATAGAAGAATTTTATTTTGTTTTATAACATAATAGACTCTTAATCTCAGGACCTGTTTTTCTAGGCAATCAGAACACTCAACTAAATTATTAACTATCTTTACAAATATACTTAAATTCTATTTTGTACAACACTAACCAATTTAAACTATTCTTTGATGAATGATTTTTTAACATCTCCTATTTTAACAAACAAACACTGACAAAGCAAAGCATTGTTTCTCTCACTTTTTTCAACACACTTCATCCACCGGCGATCCAAATGAACAGTACCTTTTTCTTCTTGGATGTTACTTTGATATCTTCTATCTCTAGGTGTCTACCAATTAGAGTAGACAAAGGATGATCAGGACCTCCTGCATCCAGGAGACGTCATCACCCCTCCCCCCCGTGCCTAAGCAAGAAGTGATCCTAAACCAAAGCTTTGTCCCTTCCCCTTCTATAGGTGTTCGTTCTCAACATCGATTGTAGCACTATGGTTTTGAGTTTTTGCTTGATTTTCTTTATGAATATTGTTCTTTAACACTTATTCTTGACTGAAAATAAAAACACGACTAAAACCCCTTTATACATAAAAACTAACTATTTACTAAAAAAAAAAAAAAATATTACAATATATAAAATCATCAATTAGGAAAAACTATTTACAACTAACAATAGACAATTAACAATAGACGAACAGCCCTCGTATATAACTTCATAATAACAGAATCAGATAGAAGTGAATCGGTTGGTTGTTATGGAAGAGTAGAGGACAGTAAGGGAGGGAATGAAGGAGGTGCTTGGAGGCAATAAGAATGGCCTTGGTTTTTTCAGCATTCAGGTTCAAATCATTGCTAAACGCCCATGTGTTAATGCTATCAATATCTTCTTGTATCTTTTGGATGGCCTCAAGCATCTCAGAGGGATTCAAGGATAGATAGATTTGGAGATAGTCTGCATATAAGTGGTGAATGGAATCAGGAAGATCGTTGATATAAATGGAGAAAAGGGTTGGTGAAAGTGAGGACCCCTGAGGAACACCTCGTGTAAGAAGAAAAGGAGAGGATAGAGGTTTATTCAGAATGATGACTGTTTGGGAATGATTGTCTCGGATTGGAGGTCTTGTGATATTTTCAATGATTCAGATTATGTGGAATGTTGAGAGAGAAAACTGGATTGGAAAGGATTAAGGAGAGCTTTTTACTCGAGAAAATTATTAAGTTGGGAGTGGACTGATCTTTCTAGTGGCTTGGCTAAATTGGATAAAATGGATATTGGCCGAAAGTCAGAAACTAAATAAGGAAAACGTACTTTGTTCAATGGTCGGTCCAGGACTTTCTTCCAGGCTTTGGGAAAATGGAATTTTGAAGGAAGAAGTTATAAATGTGCAGAAAAGAAGGAAGAATGGTGGGGAGATTTGTTTGATGATCTTTACAGGAATATTGCCTGTGCGTTAATCGTTAGTTCTGGACTTGAGGACTGCTGAGATGAAGTCATCTGGGGAAATAATTAAAAAATAAAAGTTATTGGGATCAAATAGGATTTCAGGGATGTGAAAAGATGAAAATTCACATAAGGTATTTGAAGGAGGAGCAGCAAAGAAAGCATTATTCTTGTCGGGATCAACTGGGTAATATCGACAGGATTTAGAGCTTATAACGGAGAGGTTCATAAGGACTTTCCATTTAGGTTTAGTGAAAGTATTGCTCCTTGATGTGGCGTAAGGATGTTTGGGTAAGGTTTTGGAGGGACTTAAAGGTGGAATAGTGCTCTGAAATTCTGGTGCGTCTGAAGCATCTTCTGGCCACATCTCGTATTCTCTTCATTAAATCTCTTATTTCTGAGTTGATTCAGGGAACCGGAGAGCGTATGAAGGTACGGTTTTACGAGGAGTGTGTTGGTTTAGGAATTTAAGGAGGTTCAAGAATTGGCATTTGACCATATTGTCAATGGATAAAAGTGAATAGATAGGTTCTAAGGAGAGGAAAAGTTTATCAAGGTAGGGATCAATGTTTTCTCTGGTTAAGGAATCAAGGTTTCGCCAACTAATTTTCTTTGGTATAAGCAAGGGCGAGGGAAGGTTGTAGGAAATTTTGATGAGGTCATGGGAGAAAATAAAATTAATAGAAATTTGGGAGGAGGTTCTGTTGGGATCAATAATAAATACATCGAGCCAGGTATCAGTGGACTAGATATGATGTGTGGATTGGTAGGGAACAATCTAAAGGTCTAGGGAGAAAATTAGATCCATAAGGTATGATCGATCGGGAGAGTCTGTGAGAAGGTTGGTGTTGAGATCACCTGCGATTATTACATAATAATAAAACATTTTGGAAGAGAGAAATAAAATATGAAAGGAAGAAGGATTAAAATGTATCACCAAAACGGACTCGAGGTGGGCGGTACAGTATAGAGGAGGGAAAAAGAGCTTGAAGTAAGTTGCACAAAAATGTATTCCAAATTGGGGGTGTCAAAGGAAGGAGACTTTAAAAAGATTTTGGCCCTCAGACTGTCATGACGAAGGAGGCTATAGTTAGGGATGGAGATGGAGGAAGTTGGGATATTGGGTTTAAGCTATGTTTCTGAGACGGCAATGGTGTAAAAATTTTGAAGTAAATAATCCAGAAATTCGTCATAATGTGCCGAAAGATATTGGGAGTTAACATCGTAGGATGTTAGGATACTACTTATGTAGGACTAAAGGAAAGAGTGTGAAACGGTGAGGAATGGATCAAATTTATTATTTGAGTAAGGAAGGAAAATTGAGAATGTGTTGAAAAGGATATTTGAGTTAATGTCAAGGGAGAGGGTACTTTTACTATTTTCCTATTTGAATACAATGAGATAGACAATAAACTATGCTCGTATTAAGCATAAAAAAAAAATATGCTGAGTGAAAAAATAACAAATTAAATACAATGCTATATTAAATTGAGAAAAATATAGAAATAATAAATAAAATTTACTATAAATACTTGAACACAATGATAATTTACTTGGTTTGGAAATAAAAATAAAAATAATGCTACTTAGAAGAGTAAATAAAAAATAACATGCAAATAATAGATATAGATGTATAAATGTGTTTGGAAAATATATCAGAAAAATTAAATTAAATTTACTGAAGGAAAAAAAAAATCATATACACTAATAAATTGATAGCTTCTATAAAAAAAGAATGTTTTTCTTAAGTTGGCAAATAAAACAGAAAATAAGAAGTTATAATGAAAATGTAAAAATAGACTAAGTAATAAAAATAATAAATTACAAATTAATAGAATTTTAAATTTGATGTAACCGGGGGGATGGCCTCAGTGAAAGGCTTGCAGATCCTCAGCTGTATTAATGATGTCGACAGGTTGGCCATTTTCTCGGCGGCATCTGACTCCCTCGAGTGAACCAGATGTACCTCAATTTGCCGGCTGCCTTCACCTTCCTCACCAGCCAGTACAGATGTCTATTGGCGAGTGTCATCTCTTTGCCTATATAGATCTGTTGGTTGCTGTCATAGCTGAGAGGCCTGGTGGTGAAATCTCTTTTCACCTTTCGGAGCCAAATCACCTCGTCACAAACAGTCTGGCCAACGAACTACAAGGCAGTCGAGGGTCCTCTCCTCTGGGCCTTTTTATTTCTATCGCGTCTAGGTCTTCCAGTCTGAGCTTTACTTCCAGTGCCACTCCAATCGAACATATTATACCCTCCGGTGTTTCTCCTGTTTTCATTGGGATGCCCCTGAGTTTCACTTTTTTAGTAAGTTGTTTAATGTTACAAGGTATTCAGCCATGTTGGGTACAAACCCCCCCTTCCTTCGACACTGCCCATCCTCTGTAGGGCTTCCACTTTCTGGGCATCTGGTCTTACTACCTCCTGTGAGATAGTGTGTCCAAGGAAAGTTATTTAAAAGAAACTAAATTTAATTCTTTTTATTTATGAACATTTTATACGTGAACAGATATATCTGGTCTCCTGAAATAACGACTGAGGATGATAGAAGTTTGGTATTATATCGCAATATTGTTGGAAGTTATGTTGGACATTTGTTCTATAATGAAAACGCATTGAATGATTTTATTCTTTTTATTAAAAGAACCCATGTCCATAACAAGGAGATTTGCTACAAGCATGTACTTATAACTACTCACTTTATTGTTACTTTCTTAAGGAAGAATGAAGACTACTTTTCACCAATTGAGGTATGAACTTTTTACTTATTGATTATTAATTAATAGTGATAAGTTTATAATGTATAAGGTCAAATGAAAAAAGGAGGAAGCAGTAGTTTATGGGTGTAGAAGGTCACATCTCAACACTCTTCACATAAGTTTGTGCAGTGAAGTTTAATAATTCCAAAGGTATAAAAGCTCCTATGTATCCATGCAAAAAAAATTATATACTCAGAATCAACAATTTTATCTCACAGTTTACATTTTAGAGATTAAAGACCGAATCTTGTGGATATCTGAAGTCAAATTTGTCTTTTTGGATAATTGATTGAACCATTAATCTGATTTTGAAAAAATGTCAGGATTATATTGTTGGTTTCTAGTCTTATATTGATTTTATCATATTCCGTCCACTACTTTTGCTTACCTATGTCTAAATGTCTTTGCCTCTGTGTACCTATATTTCAAAAAAGGGGTTGTCTGATTTGGCCCAAATTTGATGGAATACTGAAGATTTAGTATAAAATGGAAATAAAGGTAATTACTGACAGTAGAAATTTCCAGAAAAAATGATAATTTCCAGAAAGTGCAGAAAAAAATATGAGGATAAAAAATAATGCTGTACTGGCAAGAGTACTTGAAAGCATGGGTGTAGGCAAGATTTCACCTAAGGGGGAGCAGACCTCAGCCCATCGCACACCCACATGCATACATGTATTTTTTATATTGGTTGAAACATTTGTTAAAAGAAAGATATGTAATTCATTCATTCATTACTGTTAAAATTTTTATTAGCTATGATCACAATAAATTATTGAAAATCGAGCATAAAATTAATTATTGTAAATAAATACATACAATAAATACAAAAATATAAGAGCTGATGAAAAGGTTTGCTATGAGAGTATCAGCCTTCTGGGATTGCTGGCAAAAATATTACAGTTATTTAACCATTATATTCTAAAATGGTTGCCTTCTTTAATTTATTTTCAACAGACATTCTAAGATTATTAAAATGGCAAACTGTAAGTTATAATAAGAATAATGGAATGTAAGAAAGGTTCTATTTTATTTGTTTCCAACATTATTTTTAGAGGTAAGCATATGACAAATAGTTGTGCTCATTGAATCTTACATTTTTTACCGAAGAATTGACGAGTATCCTATCTTCAAAGGTGTGGTTGTGATTTTGTTAAGATGTCCACACAACAATGTTACCTTACTCATTATGGCATGTTTCCAGAAAGAAATCATCTATCAAATCAGTTTACTATTTTCTTTGTTTTTTTTTCCTTCGGTCCCAAAAATCTAGGGGGGAGCCACAGCTCCCTTCTGCCTACACCCATGCCTGTAAGACATTTTTTAATATTATATAAATATATATATTGTATATTATATTTGCATATTATCATATTTTTTTTTTTACTTTAAATAATTATTTTAAAGTTTTCTTGTATTAACATATGTTGCAGAAAGATGCTCTTGTGATGTCAACATTGTGCCATTATATCCATAAGTGTGAACCAATATACTCCGTGATATATGTAACATTATTTAAGGTATTATATTGTAATGTAACATTATTACTCTACCTTCTTTATTAATTATATAACTATTTATTAATTATATAAATATTTAATAATTTTACAATTGTTTGTTAATTATATTAACTTAATAGTTAAGAAATAATTTTTTCTTCTTTGTCTTCCTCTTCATGCCTTTCTTGTCATCTAGGAGCCTCAATCCAATGCAGTCCCTGTTAATCTACCTTATTCCCTGAAGGGGTTTTAGCTCTCTTCCCTCCTATCCGTGTTATGTACTCCTGTTATAAAATTCTAAGATGGCCTCGCAGCCTCCTTCTGGGTTGAGCTTACATTACTTTCTGTGGTTCTCTCTCAACCTCTGTCAACCTAACCACTTTAACTGCCACTTTTAAAGCAAAGTCTTCAGCTCCATTACTATTCCTAACAGGATCTCTCCTGCTTTTACCGACTGCTCTCCGTAGGATTTTCATTTCAGCACTTTTAAATTAAAAAAAAAAAGTATTTTCTTTTACATCCCAAGTAATGATTTAATTTGTTAAACTATGAGATCATTTGTTTATAAGTGAAAACAAGTAAACAAAAATAAAAAATACTTTTTGTATGGATTTATTTAACGTGGTAATAAAAAAAATGTGTCACCAACAAAATTGGATTATGCATATTTTTACTATTAATTTAGTTTTACAAAATCAAGTGGTTTATATAGTAGATATTATGTATTTCTAATTCCAACAAAATGTGTTATCAACACTTCCATAGGAATTAGATTACCAGATATCGAAACTGTAAGAATTTCCACAGTGATTACAATAACTTGCCTATTGATTGGGAAGTTAAAAGTATCCTTTGCACATGTGCACTTTTATTTGAAAACTAAAATGTTGTTGCTTGCTTTTTTTTTACACTAGTTCAGATTACTGGAGCGACCGCAGCACCAAAGTTCGGCTTACTGAGATAACATTATATGTGTAATGTGTGGCATATTTAGTAATAAGAAAATGTAGGAAAAAAATATAGCCTTTTATTCTCAATTTTGATCATATCTTTATTCAATGATAAATAAATTCTGTTTCTATCATTTCTCCAAAAAATATTAATGTGGTTTTGGAACTATGTGTGCCCCATGGCTTTTGAGGGAGACAAATCCACAACAATTCAGACAAGCTAAACGTGTAGTACTTTAAATGATTACCTTTTTTGATATTCATTGGCATAATACTTACAATAAAAAGTCAGTAAAGTTCAAAATTAATTGCAGGATTTTTAAATATAACATTTAATTTTCTTCCTCTTAAATTCAAGTAGAAATCATGTATTTTTTATCAGTTTATTTCATTGTCTATTATTGCTAACAATGAGAACTGTTTATTTTATCAAGTAAACATAGCTAAAGGTACTTTAGAGGAAATTTTTTTAAAAATTCGTCATTTAAGCCCACTTAGACTATTCCAATGAGAGGAAACGACCTAGCTGAGGTTAAAGACCATTTAATTGTACATTGATATGCCCAGTTTGATCAAAGTTGTTTGAACCGTTTTCGAGAAAATCAATTTTATAAAGTAGCACTTCTGGTTGATCATTTTTATAGAAAAAGTTGCTGTCACATCCCAGCTATTTACCTGCCTATAATATGTAATTTGCTACCACATCCCAGCCATTTACCTGACTATAATATGTAATTTGCTACCACAACCCAGCAATTTACCTGGCTATAATATGTAATTTGCTACCACATCCCAGCCATTTACCTGGCTATAATATTTAATTTGCTGACCCACAGCCCAGCCATTTACCCGCCTATAATATGTAATTTCAGTTTTGTATAACTTTTTGTTTTAGAGCTAGGCTGTTCATAGAAACAGACATACAGAATGTTTAATGAGACAAGGTTTTTTGGACTCAGGGGACCTCTCAAAACAGGTCCTTCAAAAACTCAAATTCAAAATTTTACACAATCGCAGTACTTTCCCTTACTATTTACTCCAGGAGTGGCCAAGTCGATTGTGAGGTCAGTTTGGGTTGATATTGATCGCCCGCATTGTCTGGGGTGGAATTCTGTGTAACTTTGAAGCGATTGTATAAGACACAACTTTCTAGCAATAGTTTTAGACATATTTCATATGGATCAAAAGTTATTAATTATCCTTGTCCTTTGATTCCCCTGGACGTGAGTGTTTTGGCCCTTTAAATAATTATTGTTGTTTTTTACATCAGTAGATAAGCCGTATACCGGTATTTCAGTACAATGTGTTCTAAGCGAGCTATTGATAGATTAGCAAAAAGTAAGTCATGTTATTCATTTCATGATATATTGACGAAACTGTAAAATGCGAAATTGAAATCAAATTATCAGTCATACTGTGCAGCTTTATAACAACTTTTTCATATTTACGAACAAACAGTACAACAACTTATATATTGCAGTTGGTAAAAACATTAAAATTCATTTTAAGTTTGTAAAAATCTATCTTGATAAAGTATCGGAAAATTGAAATGCTATTAAAAGTTGGGTCTGGAAATTTATTTTCTCCATGACCCTTCATCTCAAAAACTTAATAAGTGATTTATAAAATAAAAAAATAGTTTTGAGAATATATATTACTCATGTACCCATAGCTCGCTGGAATGCACCTGATACTGAAACACTGTGTATAAACATAGCATGCATTTCACAACCATTCTTCCACCTTAGACTACGTCTATGACAAGTTGATCGCGACACACTTGTAAGATAAAAAGTAGATTTTATATGCAGAAAAGTTCATGACCCATGATATATTCCATATGTTCCATAGGTATGTGAAAGTACAAAAAAATATTGATGTAAATATTTATTTAAACAATATTTTTATGAAACATGAAAAAAAGAATTCATCCAATATACTATAAAGTATACAAGTATTCTTTACCACTGATTTCACTCTTTTATTGTGAATTATATGAACATGCTTTATCAAAGGCCTTCTCTGAAGTAGCCTAAAGGCCTGCATCACTTTCACCACCTATCTATATGCCACAACAAATCCATTTGCATTTCCTGTTTGCTAGCTTTCATATTTAAGTCAATATGTAAAGTTTTGTTAGAAACCTACCAAGATACTGGTAATGGTGAATACTACATGAATGGTGAAAACTTATGAATATAAGTTTGAATATTTTTGATTTGAATTTTTGAAGTTATAAGACTGAACTTGTTTTCAATAATATAATGGAAATTCAGAGGTAAAAAGAATTAAGAAGCTTCTTAGCTAGTTTTTAAATTTTCTGTGCAGGTTATCAAGTTTTTCTTTCTTACCCTGCAAAAGTTTTTATTTAATATATATATTTTTTTGGGTGGGTCTTCAGGATCAGTCAATGATACAACTTTATGATATGACGTTTCACATTTGAGACAAACAGGACATAAATTCAAATTTGATGCACCAAAAATTGTACACTAGGAAAAAAACAACTTTAAGTGAAATTGTTAAAAAGTGATCACTGTGTAGAAAAGTCTGTAATAAACAATTGTAAGTAGTTTTTATTAAACAATATTTTGCTTTTAATAGTTATCAATCATAATTACAATATGTACTCATAATTATAATATGTACTCGTAGTCTTATAATAATTAGTTGAAGAAAGTATTTGGTCAACAAATCTTTTCTCTCATTGCAGGGCATAACTATGCCAATAATAAATAATAATATTTTTTATTTATTCTGGGATTGATCGCTTAGAATAATATATAGGCATCAAAATTAGGCTTTAGAGCCTTAGAGTAAAAAATATAAAATAGAAATAAAATTATAAAATGTAAAAAAATAATGAATTTGAAAAGATAAATACGAACAACAATAATTAACAGAACATATAAAATAAGAATGGAACAAATAAAACCATGTCATCATCAAACATAATATGACTACAAACTTCTGATAATTAATAAAAAGAAAAAAAATGATAAAAAATCAAATACAATTAAACTAAAAATAATAAATGAAAAGGTACAATTTCTGCTTATATACATATTTACAAGTATGAATTAAAATCTGAAACATTCAATACAGAAAATATATAAACCTTATTTAAAACTTTCAATTGTTATTCTTCCGGAATTGAGTGGACAGAAGGTAGTCGAAGATACGTGATTTGAAGATTGGAAGGGTATTAGAACTACGAATAAAGGGGGGAATAGAATTCTATAGGGAAGAGAAACGATCTACCAAAGGCTGTGGTTCAATGAGCAGTTACATATAAGTCTTAAGGCTGTGAGCAGGGTTGCAGGAATACACTGAGGATTTAAATTGAAGGATATTAGAGATGTACGAAGGACGGTGGGATTGATAACTTGGTAGAGGAAGGAAGCCAGAAAATATTTACGACGGAAGGAGAAGTAAAGCCACTTTAACTCTTCATAAAATTTGGGGACCCCAAAGATGAATTGTACAAAAAAATTAATTAACCGTTTTTATTTTACTTTGAGATCTCCAGAGACACCCCTACAAACCACACAGCAATAATCAAAGTGGAGGAATATTATGGAAGTAACCAGGAACCTACGGGTTTCAAAATAATGTTTTGAAACTTCGTCTAAATAAAGTTGTATTATTATCTGATACTGAAGAAGACCTACAAAAAAAAAAAAAATAAATAAATATATACCTAAAACAGTCAAGAAAAAAGTTATCATTTTAAATATATAGTTGGAAGCTTTTTCTCAATATTAATAAGAATTTTGTATATTTAATGTTTTTAAGTGACTAAGTGAGTACCCAGTATTTTTTAATATTTCATTAAAGTTGTGAAAAAAATATTTCTAGACATTCAGAATATGTGAGTATTCTTCAAAACTGGCTAACAGATTACTAAAAAAGATGAAGCGATGGAAATATTTTTATCCATGTAATTATTTCTCTAATACTGATGGATTTAAAAAAAAATATATTGAAATAGTAAATCTCATAGGAAAAAATAAGTTTAGTAATCGAAATAAATGCCACAGGTATTTTTATATGGTATATTATACTTAATACATTAAGTAAAGATATAATTTTAAGTGTTTTATAGGGAACTGATCATTTTAGCTGTGATTATCAATGCTGATAAATCCATCTACTACAAACATAAAGTATTTATGAGCCATCATGATGAGTACTGTTTTGACTGGAATTTTGAGTCTATGGTAAGTCGATATTTTATTTTACAAATTTACAATTGAAGATAGATTTGTCAATTTGTTTACAGAGATTTTCTTTTTTACAAATATCTAAACAGATTATTTTAGGAACTTACTTAAAAAAAAAAATTGTCACTGAACTTTAATTTTATGTAAATTATTTGGAAAAAACTGTGCCGACGGTCAGAATCATGAATATTGCTGCTACTAAAATTTCCATGGAATACTGCAAAATCGATGTATTCTTATTTACAGTGGGGAAAAAGTATTTGCTCGTCCACTTTCATAAAACTAGTTGACAAAAGGAAATTAAAACTTCTCCTAAGTGAACAAAATTTGAAAGTGTATTGAATACCGAATAAAATCCTTATGCATGAAAACATAAAACTTATTAGCTTAATGGAATATAAAATGCTACAAATTATCACCATATGATTTATTTCCAAATTACTATATTCGTAATCAAATCAGCCTATACGTGTCTGTAACCATTTAATCACAGAGATAGGCAAAAATTAGCTATGCGTAAAACTACAGCTAAAATTGTCATGGATACAACCCTTAGTCATGAATGAACCATTTTTTTTATTTATTGACATTTAAAACTGTACATAAATACAAGTAAAGTTGCAGTAAGATGTTAATGGTATGATATAGGCTTGTAGAGAAACTACAACTCATTGGTAGACTCTAAGAATGAACCATTAATAAATAAATATTGTATCCATGATAATTTTAGCTATTAGTTTCATTTATAGCTCATTTTTGCCCAACTCTGTTTAATCTATGACTTATTGATCGCTGTATCTTAAAAATGACCATACCTTTGAAGTTTAAATTTTTAATGGTGATTCCATTTGTGCTGTTGATTGTGATGAGGTTGGGTTTCAAAAACTTGGACTTTAAGTAGTTTAAAAAAAGTTATTTCTGAAACCTAAAAAAAAAAATTAATTTTTCCAGTAACTTGAAAACTAGGCATCTTCTGGAACATTATATTCACTATTTTGAAAGGTGATTTAATTCTCTACAAAAAAAAAAAAATATAACATTATCTAAATCTGATGAATATTGTGGAACAATTATCCTCAGAGCCCCGCTCATACACTTCATACTTCATACTGCCCTCAGCTAATACTTAATAACATTCTACCAAAATAAAAAACTTGGGACCATTGGAAAGACGACTGTTCTGGAAAACACATGGACTATTTTGAAAAAAGATTTAATCACAGACTTATATTACCTAAAAAAACATAACATAATTCTTATATACAAGTTACTTATAAGCCTCACTGGTTCAGGGCTCATGCAATGAATCACACCTAACCATTCTGTCAAAATTCCTCTGTTACATCATTCACTGCCCCTTCTACTTCACAAATTATCGTACAATGACCTGAACATAACTTTCATGACAGGTGTAATCAAGAAACTGTATAAAAATTTTCATAACTCACTTGGTAAACACCCAAACTTTCTGGTACGTACATTTCTGACTGACACATTACCACAAAATCCAACAAGAAGATTGAAACATCTCTATACATTACATTAGGTATACTATGGTGGGAATAACCCCATGGAAGGTTTCCATGTTAATCCTGTTAAGGAGGTTTATCCAATCGAGCTCAAATTTACAATATATGCAAATAACTATTTGTAAAATTTTACAAATAGAGAATAATTATAAAAATAATGATTATATCTAATATATTCATTAATAATATGACTTTTTAAGGATCATGAGGAAGAAGAAAATTGTGATACTCATGATAGAACACTATGGACTCCAAAATTATTAGGTAAAGGGGACACCGAAAAGTATCATCTAAAAAAGCGGGTAGCAATAGGCCTTATTCATTCATTCCTTCAACCATGGTTTAACATCCTCAAGATATTATTCAAAGATACTGAACATTTACAAGATTACCTTGAGTAAGAATACAAATTTGTTTATTATACTAACTTAAAAATAATCTCTTCATATTTAATAAATGTCAAAAGTTTAAGATCAATCAAGGGGTATTCTATCAATATTTGGGATTCTCCAAAGTAAATAAATTAATTAGTATCTAGTTTAAGTCTGAATACTTTGACAGAAAAAAATTTGAATTGTGAGAAAAACTGAATAAGGTTTAGAAGTAGAATTTTAATTTCTTAAAAAAAATAAATAAAATTACTCTATATAAGTGCGTAATCTTCCTCTATCCAACAATGCCCTGTGCTGGTTCAAATCCTTTCTCTCAAACCGGTCCCAGTATGTAGTCGTCCCAGGTCAACCTCTATCCAAGACCCTCCTCCTTCCCTGTGGTGTTCCTCAAGGCTCCTCTTTATCTCCTACTCTGTTTGCTATTTACATTAATTACCTTCCCCTCCAGATCCATCACTCCCAATACCACATCTATGCAGATGATTTCCAAATATACCTGTCCTTCCCACCTTCTGACCTATTACCAGCCAAAGAAGATATGGATGAGATTTGTGAATGGGCGGGAGCTAACAATTTGAAGCTAAATGCGGAGAAGACGAAGGCAATCTTAATAGGCTCCAATCATCTCCTTAATACTGCTCCTAATATTCCAACTCTGTTCCTACATGATAGTCCCATCAAATACCTAGGAATAACCTTTGATCAAACACTTTCCTGGAAAAGCCATGTATCCAATATCTCCCGCTGTACCTTTTCAACTTTAAAACGTTTAAATTACCTCCACCATCTATTTCCATTTGAAACTCGTAGGCTTCTAGTCACTTCGCTAATATTTCTTCATTTTGGCTATTGCTGTAGAGTATATGGGGAAGTCTCTGGAGATCTCAAGGCGAAATTAAAACGTTTGATAAATTGCTGTGTACGATTCATCTTTGGGATCCCTAGGGACTCCTCTGTTTCCTGTTTTTATGCAGAGTTGAAGTGGCTTTATCCTTCCTACCGTCGTAAGTATTTCCTGGCATCCTTCATCTTCCAATTCCGCTGTCCTTCATACATCTCCAAGCTCCTTCAATTCAAATCCTCTATTCGTTTCCATAATACCCTTTCCTGATCTTCAGATTTATACACAAGGGCCCACCGAACCATTGCTTTCGATAGATCGTTCATTATCTGAGCCTCATCCTTATGGAACTCCATTTCTTCCAACATCCGTCACTCCAATACCCTCTCTACCTTTAAATCCCGCCTGTTCAATCATTTCTTATCCATTCAGACCCCATAAAATTGTAAATTAATATAATTGTAAATATGTATGTTTACTATTATATCATTCTTAATTATTTTTACATCGTTTTCTTTTCTCTTTTTTATTTATTCATTTTTTTTTTTATTGTTCAACTGATAAAAGTGAGAAAGTAACCTATAATTATTTTTTATAATGACTGTTTGTATTTCTTTGTATTTTTTGTTCAAGTATCTCTGAGGCTCCTCAGCCCTCATCTATTGATTTCTCTGTATTATTCTAAAGTGACTCGTCCCAGAATAAATAAAGTATTATTATTATATACTTAATCTCTTCAACTTCTTGAGACTAGTATTTATTGTTTAAATAAATTAATTAGTATCTAGGTTAAGTCTGGATACTATTTATTATTTCTTTAATAGTCCAACGTTTCGGCCATCCTCAAGGACAATCTTAAGTATAAATTTACGCCACACATCCAAGTATTTAAAATCTATTTGCAGGCTATTCTGCCCAGTTTATCACAAAATTAAAATTTTATTCTGTCAAATATAGCTGAGATAATGTTATTAATTGCTGTTAAAAATCAAAATTTTCACTTATCTACATGAGGTGCTCCAACAATAACTTTTCAAAACCAGATGTATTGACTAGAGATGAACAAAAAGTACTCTGATCACGAATTGCAGAGCACAGAGTATTGTCATCAAGGTACACTGTTTGAGTACTGAGTACTTCAGTCAGTACTTGAGATTGACAAGTACAAAAAATACTCAGCTTTCACCTCATGAGTAGTTTCTATTTTCTCGATTTACTCACAATTATTGTCAAAGCACATGCCAATTTACTTGGATTTCACATGTCTTAAAAGCAGGTTCATTGCTTACATTTTGTTCTCATCTTTCATTTTACACCCTTCTTTTCTAATTTTTCCTTACCCATGTTATTAGTTATGTTCACCACATATTATTGTTATATTTACTAATTACTGCTTTTTTCTTTCTTAAATTTACATATTTTTTCTTTATTTTAGTAATTTAATTACATATTTCATTAATTACATTTATTTTCTTTCTCTGTTTAAGTTATTATTGAATTAAAATATTCATATTTCTTTGTTTCTTTTGCACTATATAACTTTATATTTTTATTTCCTCGAGCCTGTTATTTTACTTACAAATGTATACATTTTATTTCTCACTTCTTTCATTACTTTATTTTAAATGATTTTCATTTTGTGCATATATTTGCTAACTAGATTTTCATATGCATTTTATTATTGGTTCTTTCCTTGTACTTAATTTTAATATTATTCTCATACACCCTTTATTTTTTTATAATACTTAAATTATTCACGCCTTTCAACATTATTTATGTATCTAAAATGCTAGTTATTTTCTAATAATTCTATTGTATATCCTTTTATTTATTGGTTGTTATCTTGTGTTTTTTTTTCTTAGTCCTGATAGCCGAAATGGAACTAAATAAATAACTATTTACTTATTTACTCCACGCTTAGCACCACACAGGAGATAGTGAGAAAAGAAGAAGTGTACTTTACTTATTTGTTTTATTGTAATCTGTTATCATTACTATTTCCTAATTTGGTCAGGACCACTGCTATCTGTTTAGTACTTTTATTATTCTTCATTGAATAATTAAATCCCAATTTTGGGAACATGTCCAACTTTTTTCTTACATAAACACCTGACTGATCAATGGAGAAGTGGGACAGAGTAAAATCATTTGTTTCCAAGTCAAGTCTCAAAACACTCTTTATTATTTCTTCAAAATTCCAAACTGGCCATCCTCAAGGACAATCTTTAATTATATTAAATTGTGAGATTTTATATAATCTATGGTTTCTTACTTTCAGCTATAACATAAAAATATTAAAGCAACAAGAAAAAGAGGTTAAAGAAGAGAGGCGTAAAACTTTTGTTTTCACAATAAAGCCAAGTGGATTATGGCAAGTGGTTAGCCAACATGGTAGTAAGATCAATCTAGAAAAACTCAGTGCTTTGGTAACTGGTACGCAAGAAGGCATGCGATCATCTGTTTGTACATTGAAGCATTAGTAAATATATTTAATGCATTATAATCTCTATCTTTTTCAATATTCATAGAAATTTTATGTTATTAAATATAAATTTAAATATACTCAGTCCATTTTTATTGCCACCATCCACCAAGGATAAGTGATCATTCATTTTAGGTTGGTATTGGTATTTGGTGGAGGGAACAGGTCCAGCAAGTGGGCTTTTGCCAATCCCTGGTTGCTACCTGAGTTGCAGCCGTATACTAACCGAAAAATAAATATTAACGGCTCCAGGTGGGAATCGCATCCATAACGTTCCAAACCGAGTGCCCTGGGACCTATGACTCAACCTGCATGGCCGTCACGTCCCTATTCTTTTTAGGTGCTTAGTTTTTACTTTCTCATTTATTCTCTGATTTTTTTTTTAGTGGATATTATACCAGCCATAGACTGGTATTACTATAATACTAATATGCTTTTGTAGCAATATATAAGTATTGTAATGCATCTGGGGTTAATGGGATTGGCTTCTAAATGGACATATATAGTGATTGAATATTTATTTCTACGGTCATTAAGTTGATTTATAATATTTGATTTCTAAGAATTATGCACTCTTACTACTTCTTTTTAATTTCTTAACTTATTCAACTTTTTGACATTCTTCAATATCGACTTTACATGATAATATACTCTAAAAATGAACTTTATCATCAACTGTAATCCACATTATAGAGCATAAAATATTAACTACATGTTTGTATAAGCTGGTATAGCTTTATGATTTAGTTTCAAGAAAATTTTATTTGAAATCTTCATTTTCATGTAAAGAACTGATAATGAAGTTAATAAACTTATTACAGATATTCAATATTCTGGATGGTAAAATACTCCTGTAATAAAGCCAAAACTCCAAGGAAATAACTACCCTCAAGAAATAGTTAAGCTTATTCGAGAAAAAAGTTTAAAGACTCTCATGCCAACATCAAAAAATGAATGGAATAGGTCACTGCTAAGCTTCGAAAGGCAATCCAGGAAATAAAAAATGAAACTTTAGTTAATTTTTACTTTTGCTTATCTATATATGGAAAATATAGTAAGTGAAAGTATTGTGATCATGGAAAATTTTGAATTCAAGTTTTTAAAGGAAGTACTGTTTGAGAGGTATTAAAAATAATAAATTTTTATTATTTTAAAATTTTTAACTGTCAAATTTCCTATAAAATATGTTAAAAAACATAAATAAATAAATGTACATTCAATGTTTCTGTTGAATTTGTTAACTCCATTTTTCCAAAAATTTTTTGTAATCCAAACAACACCCTGCATTAATTAGTTCGGATTACAGAGATTACACTTTACATGTTTTGAGTCCAAAAAATTTAGTCTCATAAAATATTCTGTATGTCTGTCTGTGAACAGCCTAGCTCTAAAAAAAATAGTTGTACAAAACTGAAATTACATATTACAGGCTATGGTAAATGGCTGGGATGTGACAACAACTTTTACAATAAAATCGAGCCACTTTATAAAATAGATTTTTCACATTTTTTTTATTTTTTCAAAAACGGTTCTAACCTCTTAGATTAAACTTGGTATATCAATGTACAATTAAATGGTTTTTAATATCAACTAGGCCTTATCCTCATCGAAGCAGCCTGAGAGGGCTTAAACGATGAATTTTTAAAAAACTTTCCTAGGTGAAGAACCTTTAATTTTGTTTATTTGAAAAAAAATAAATAAACTTCTCGTTGTTAGCAATAATAAAAACAAGGTAAATAGAAAATACTAAAGAATTTTATGAATAACTAAAAGAAAAAATAAGATATCCAATTCGAACGGGAAAAGCCAAAACCTTTCCTGATTGCATTATGGCTTGATTAAACTGTTATATTCTTGGCAGGAATAAAATTAATATTTATTTCCATCACAAGAAATCATGAAATATGAACTTCTAGGATAAAAAAATTTTTATTCATAATTTTTATATTCTTTGGTCTGTTGATTTTTTTTTTTTAAATCGCAAAAATAGCGATAACATGAGCTCACTGACCTACACAAATCTTAGGGACATAAGGAGGTTAGTAAGTGATAATGAATAATCATAGTAAAGCTTCAAGTCTTTGCTCACAACCTTGCAAGATCTTCATCCCGAATGATTTTTGAAAAGAGAATTTATTGAGGAAGCGTCTTTGATAGAAATAATATTAAAATTCTATCAAAAACCATTCAAAAAGTTTAAAATACTCTCGAACAGGAGTTGAATGTGCTCTTCACAGGGCAAGTGTTGAAAACTCTACTGCAGGCCATAATTAAAATAACTCAAATAATAAATGCTTCATCCCACATTGGCTAGATTCCGCAGTTGTGGAAGTCATCCGGATTCTGAAACCAGCAAATCCACCATATGAGATGACATCATACCATCCTATATAATTGCTGCTGGTATTGTCAAAACTGAGAATTTGCTGCTCTAGAGATTATTGCCTCTAATCAAAGAAAGAAAGCTAATACCTAATCATTAATTTGGATTTAGGCAGATACATTCAGGTGCATAGAATTGCTCATCAAATTGAGAAGGCTAATGAGGAAGGAAAAGTTTGTTCAGCTGTCCATAGGAAATGATATCCAGGAAACCGTTAAAATATTTTAAAAAATAGCCAGTATTAAGAAATGGACATCAAAAAGGAAATATAAAAATGGAAAGGCAATTTATTTTCATATCCAATTAGTAGTCCTAATGACAATCTATAATTTTGGACAATATATCTGCAGAAAAATACATTAAATAAGAAATACATGTTTTATTCACTCTAAACAGTATTTATAGTATTAACATGAATTTATAATAGATAGTTAAGCATCGTTTTCATATTAAAAAATAAATTAGTAAATTCAAATAAAACACATATAATAATTTATTAAAATAAGAAGAACTAATAAAACAATATTTTAACATAATCTATCCAATTAATTTTCATTCTTACCATAATATAACTAAGCTTCTTTTAAGAAGGTACAATTAGTTCTTCAAAGCAAAAGGAAAAAAGAAATGAATCTTTAGAAAAATATTAACAATAAGTATAACCAAAAAAAAAATTATATTTTCTTGTTTAATAAAAACAGCACCATATTAAGTATTAACTCTAAAGCTCTACATATGAACACAAAAAATGATGTCTAATTCATGTTGTGAGAAGCATGGTGGTTACATTGCTCAGAAAGAAGTTGCATTGTGCATACAGATCATTTAGTAGTATCCATCAAAAGTCTTCAACATCAATCGAGAACAAGAAAAAACTTGCAAGAATAAATATATTATAAATATGCTCATAGATTAAAAGATAACTATCACTGTGCATTCCACAAAATTATATTTAATGTTTTTAGAGGGGATGATTATAAATATTTATCAAACAATAAATTTTATTGGAATCCTCTGCAGTGGTTTCTGAAAGCAAACAAAGAAATATGTTATTAAGTAAGGAATTCAGTAAATTTCTTTCCTTCTCACACATATATACACACCCACTCTCAAAAATAAATAAAATTAATTATTGATATATTGATACCATCTTCACCACGTTCAAGTAACTAATACAAATATAGCTACTTTTTAAGAAACTAAAAAAGATCTTAACATTTTATTTATAACTTCCCCATAATAAATTTGTTTACCTCCAGACCTTTTTACTTTGCTGAACCTTGAATTTATATTATAAGACTTAATTTTGCATACTATACCTATCTAATGAATTCTAAAAATGTGATTTTTCATATTTGATACTTAAACGTGGTTGTTACATTATATAAGTACATTTTTTGATTTCTTTTATAAATATATTCATTAAATATTTTAATTCATGAAAAATATTTATCAAATAAAAGGTTATTTGTAATTTTAAAAAAAATTATAAATAAAAAAAAAAGTTTTTAGCGATAAGTGTATATTTTTTTAAAATATAAGGTGGAATAATAAAAACGGGTAATAAAAAATTGAGTTTAACTGGTGAAGAACACATTTTACGAAAAAAAAAAAAAAATAAATGAAAAAGATTATCTGCATCAAATTTGTTGTATGTAATACTATGTTTTATAATTTATTAAATAGAGGTTGGTCCACCACCAGGACAAGGGGTACCCTCCTTAGTTATTTCTAATATAAAAATTTAAAAATAAATCTTAAGTTGGTATTTCCTACAATTTCAGAATTTAGATAAAATTAATCCTATAACAAGAGGACTTAAAAGAAATATTATAATATGATATATAGGAAAGATGAAAGATTAATGGTAAGTGAATGAGATGCGTACAATAAAACTGAGCCACTGAGAGGGAGTTTCCGAAGAAGTTCAAATGACATCATTTATAAAAAAAACCCATATGGATTTTCCCCAGAACAGCAACACCAGGTGGCCAATGGTGCCAACACTAGCAGAGATCCTCCCAGCCTTGCCACAACTTGTATACCTCCAAGCTTTAGAAGTTATACAAATCTTTACATTAGATTGCATAGATCACTACTTATTTGTGTTTGTGGCTAATTAGTTACCTTTGAAATATTCCTAATACAGATAACTATGAAAATCTGATAATGTTTTTAAATTAACATAATAGAAAACCAACTGATTCCTTTATTGATAAAAAAATAATCATAATGTGTGTGAATAAATATCTACTAGCTAATTCTTAACCAAAGCCAAAAAATACAGAAAATGATCCCCATTACATTTTTTAAAATTTTATCTCAAGGGTATAAATTATCAAACCAAGAAACCATTAATTTTCTATAAAAATCTCTTATACTATTAAATTCAATACTGTAATCAAAAGAACTATTCCAACAAACTAGCTAACTTTTTATATAATAGATATCATTAACAATTTTATTAAAGAACTCAGAATTTAGAGAAAATAAGTTTTAACATTGAAATGCCATTCATTCGGGATAACGACTCGCTCGGTTATCTTTCAACCCAGTTGCTGGCTAAACTAAAAGGTTATAGTTTTTGAAGCTCGCCAAACCACTCATGTTACTTCTCAATGAATAAAGACTTCTGAGAGTCCTAGTGTGAGTATCAACCAGGTAAGAGATTTAAAGATTTAGTTTTTAATTAATCTATTGATTAAAACTAAAAATAGCTGACAAAATATAAGAGATCAGGAATGGCAAGGTCCCAAATTAAAAGGAACTTGAGACTGAATTTCATACTATCAATTATGAATAATGAAGCACTAAACTTTAATAAAAGTAAAATAATTTGAAAAATCGACTACCTTAGATCGCAAATGGGGTTTCTTCATAATTGGCAAAATGTACTGAAAATCTTTCTGAGAACAATTAGACTTATTTATTCCATTTGTAGTCAAATCTTCTTTGGTTATTCTATTTGAAGTTAAATCTTCTTTGGTTGTTCCACTTGAAGTTGAATCTTGTTTGGTAAGTCGACTTTGGTTTATCTGACATGATCCTTTCTTATCTTTAATTTCAATTATCTTCTTCTCCTCCATCTAAAATTTAGAATATAATTTTTAACGAATTAGTTAATAAATACTACTCTAATCCAACATCCTGCTAAATCAGATATTTCAGTATTAAGAGAATATAATAGGTAACCACCAAGTAGGGTTTAGAAGAAGAAAGAGCACGTTAGACTAGATCTTTGTCCTGAAACAAATACTCGAAAAAGCATGGGAAGAAGTAGACCACGATTTGCACACCTTATTTGTTGATTTCAAAGCAGCATGTAGTTCCATAGACATACTGTCTTTAGAAGATCATGACTGAGATGGGAATCTCCTGAAAATGGTAAGACTGAAAAAAATTTATACAAATGATCCTAAATGCAGATCCCGGATACAAGATGGACTCTCACCAATGCTGTTCAATCTAGCCCTTGAAAAAGTGATTAGAAGAACATCACATGAAAATGGTGAGATACACGTCTGAATGAAACATCAAGTCCCAGGAAGTAACCAAGATGACATGGAAAGACTCACAAAGACTCTATTAAGAGAAGCAGAGGAAATCGGCTTGTAAGTCAATGAAGATAAAACAAAATATATGATTGTTAGTAGGAAAATCCATCCAATTGACATGATCTGTGTGGACGGCAAATCGTTTCCGAAATTAGATAATTTCATAAACCTCAGCTCCACAATAACATCAATAAATTATCAACAGACTGAGATAGGCCAGTCTATAACAAACACAAACAGAGCCTTCTATCTGTAAAGAATACAGAAATCCTGAAAAATCTGAAACTTAGACTGCTTAATGCCATGATATAGCCACCTGAGATATACAGCTGTGAGACCTGGGCTTTTACAGGTACCCTACAAAGCAGAGTTGAGAGGTTTGAATGGAAAGTTGTCCGTACAATTACAGGAACGATGGAAAGACGATCTGGGATCAGAGGCTTAACACATGGAGGAGAAGAACTAAAAGAAAAATGCTTGCAGAGACTGGTCAGTCAATATTTTATGATATGAAGACAAGGAGGTCAAAATGAGCAGGACATGCGGCTCGAAGAGATCCATCAGGATGCCCCTCACAGCAATGAATGCCAATATAGTTGGCAAGAGACCACACGAGAGGCCAAAAACCATATTGACAGACAGAATAAACAAAGATACGAAAGAGCTGCATGCAGCAAACTGGAAGGCAGTAGCCCAAGATAGACATGTTCGGGCGGCCAAAGATCTACAAGGTCTGTAGAGCCAACCGAAAAAAAAAGTATATATATATAAAATGGAAAAATCAATAGAAATCAATATTGGACCTCACAGAAGGCTGGGATGGGTTAGCTTCCCTATATTGGACTTTCATTATAGTTCACCTGTATTGCGATATGACTATAGAAAACGAAATTCAAAAGCACATTGAGTCCCAGATTTATTGGATGCTTCCTTAGTTGAGATATTTTTTTGTTAGGAAAAGACTTACATTCTTGTATATGTAAGGGTCGAATTGGATAAAATTGATATGGGACCATCTAGAAACTAAATGGTCTTATTTTCTTTTTTTATTAATATGTAACCAAATTCCTTCCTTGATACCTTAAACTTAAAACACAAGCGGAAATTTTTTATATATTATCTTTTTCTTTTTTCACTTCCTGTATGAATATTATTTTGTTACCTTTCTAGTAAGGAAGCAACATCAAAATATTAAGATAGATTAGGTATTATGATTAGTGCCTATGTATATATTAACTTCAACATTTATAAAAATAATTTACCTTAAAACTTCTATCCATTTGCAGTAACATTTTTTGGCTCTCTTCAATTTTATTATGGTTTTGGTTTTGTACTTTTTTCGGTGGTTCTTGAATTCCATTATCACTCAAACAAGTTTCCATAAAAGGTTTTTTCAATACTTCTGTAGGGATGTCATCAATAAATTTAATAGGAATCCTTTTTAATGGTTTCTAAAAAAATAAAATTAACTGATTTAGATGATAAATTTTTGCAAGAGCAACTGAATATAAGATATTATTCTAAAGAAATGAAAATATAAGCTAATTTCATTTAATTGTTCCACTACTTCTATGGAAAGCCTATTTTACTGGACCTGAGCTTAAACAATGCGGATTTTCATTATTGTACAGCAATAAACAACATAGAATTAAAACAAAACAAAACATAGGCATTATTATATTCCTGTTTTAATTTGTACAATTTTTTTTAACCATTAATTTGAATAATAATAAAGAATGAGAAAATATATTTTAAATAATACAATGAGTAAATAACTTGTGCAAGTTATGAAACATGTTTAAAATGTAGTTGTGAAATGAATATACTTCAGATTTTGGAATAAAAAAAAAAAAAAAAAAATATTAGGAAATATTATTAAAACCCATAAGCCAAATAGTCAAAATAAACTAACTAAAAGTGATAAAAATTAGGTTTCGATACTATCATTGTAGGATCACCTTTGATCGAAGATGAGGTGGTTTATTTACAGCTAGTACATAATTGAATTCTTTTTTTTCATTAGTTGAATTATTTTCCATTTTCCCTTTCTGAGGACATGATTTCTTGTCAGGAGTAAACATCACCTTTCTTTTCTGAGGGATATTTTTCTAAAAAAAAAAAAAAAAGAAAGAGTAAAGTAAATCACAATAGCTTTAAGTGTAAATTTAATAATATAACAAAAATATTTATGTTTTTTATAATTGCTGATATATGATCTGTCTACCTCTCCAAAAATTACACTAACAATTAAACTTTGTTAAAGAAAATTGGTTTTATCATTCAACTTTCTAAATAAAATATGTATTTTCTAATCTAATTAATTTGTAAATATGAATGTGAATAAAACAATACTGTTGCTGGCAACACTACTTCAGACCATTAAGTAGCTTGCTGTACCTAGCTTGGGTCAATTTTCATTACGCGGAGGACCCTCAACTCCAAATATTTCTAGTCGAATTCTCACAGAACAGACCCATCAAACCTCAGTTAAATATCTCACTGTATACCTTCAAGTACCAACTGTAGAAAAAGATAGTATCTAATCAGAGTTATGTAACCATACATAATGCAACTTATTAATTCATTTTCTGTTTTAGAGGGATTGGAAAAAAAACAAAAAAACTTGGGTACTTGAGTAACACCTACTGTTTGTTTCTCTTTGTTATAATAAAATAATAAAACAAAAATCCTGATCCACAACATTCTTATTAATAAATTAGTAATTTAAAGGGTATTATGAAACAGTAAATAGGCAGCTTCAATGCATTGATTAATACAAGATGATTGATTTTGATTGTTTATGATGATTGATTAGTATTCATTAATAGTTTACGGTAAAGTTACTTAAGAAAATATGTTGACTATGAGTGAACCATTAGCAGGACCAAAAATAGCTTATGAGAAACAGACACAGTTCAATTTTTATAGAAAGAATGGTTTACAATTTACACCTTAAAATTTATTAAAGTTCTATGACTATAGATTTTATAGATGACACAAAAATAAATAACAGTTTTCATCTGATTATACAAATAAATATTTTTAACCAGGGTTATGAATAATATATAAGTTGTATGAGCAAATAAAATCTTTAGTTGATATCTTTTAACAATTATGGCCTTAAATTTAAATAATAATTTTTGCTGCCAATGCAATCCATTTTTTATAAATTAATTTCATAAAAAAAAAGTACAAAATTGAAGGTTAGCATGTATATATTAGTTTTTTAACAAATCATGATTAGATAATTTTTTTAATTGTATCACTTTATCGAGAGGTCTTTTTAAAGTGCTTTTCAATTACTAACCATACAAAATAGAGAATTTCCATTTCTATGCACCGTTTTTATATGTTTTGTCCAGTAATAATTTCTTTCTCACTCTGACAATATTATGTAGTCTGTTCAACATGAGTTAAGAACTCAAACATATTCCTTCTTTCACTATAACCACTCCTGTCTCTACTTTTCTCCATATATTTTGTTTCTCCAGATTTATGACAATATCTAATCATCGGCATAGCCAAGCACTGCTATTCGACCACTAAGTCAAACTTTTTTCTGTAAGAGTTATCTTTTTAATAACATGTTCCATACGTGCTTAGGTAACATCTAATTTAAAACACTTTTAAAAATTACAATTGCCTAAAAGTGAGAAACTTATAATAAAAATACAATGTTTTTAAACATATATTTATTCTCTTCTTGAAAATATACATTAAAAACATTGTATATTGTGATGAACACTTCTCTTCTATACTGCCTGGAGCATAAAGCCCTCTTCTTTTTCACAATTGGTTCAATCAATTATAGTTTATCAGATCTCTGTTCCATTGACTCTTAGCCATTTATTCCTTATGATTTTTTATTTATTTTTAATATTAAAGGAAAAATAATGTGTCGTTAATTTGTTTCATTATATGACCTATACTTTTTTAAATATATTATTAAAAATTATAATTGCTTAACGATCAAAAACTTGAATGAAAATACAATGTTTTTATTATATTTTTTTTTCAAGAAAAGAAAAATATATTTTAAAAAGTACTGAAACAAATTAACGACCCATTTTTTTCCCCTTTAATAATAAAAATAAATAAAAAATCATAAGGAATAAATGGCTAAGAGTCAATGGGACAGAGATCTGATAAGCTATAATTGATTGAAAAAATTGTGAAAAAGAGAGCTTTATGCCCCAGGCAGCCAAAAAGAGAAGTGGACACAGTGGGGTCTTGCCGGGACACTGCCTTTTATCTTTACCACAGTTGTCTGATCCGCACAAAAAAGTTAACATTGCCAAACAGTATTAATAATAAGGTATGTCTTAAAAACATAAGAGAAATGGTTAATATCATAATTCCTTGCTAAGGCATCGAGTGACCAATAAACAGAACAATCTCTCCACAACTATTAATTTGCAATATAATTATGAATATTTTTTTAATTTAAAAGGGCCATGATAACCATCAGCAGTTTTACACCAGATAAACTAAAAACATAAATAAATAAAACGACATTAACTGTATTAATGAATCAAATAAGGCCCACTCCCAACTCAGTATCAAGATGAACTGCAGACCAATATCAACCTTAGAGAGTGCATATTCAGTTTAATGAGTCAGTTTTTGCTATGATAAGTGAGATGTTTGGAGATATCAAGAGCTTAATAAAAAAAAAAATCTTTTTTGTAGAAACTAATTTCTGCTACTAAAGCAAAATATACATATAAGTTGAAGAATTCCTAATTTGATTTTATGTTATTCTTCATGCTACAAGTGATATTATAACAAAATTAATCCACATAATGAGAAATGGGTCTATCAGCTCCAGTGAAATTAATTGTGTACTTTCTATGCCATATCATATGTCCAGTATATTTGCATTTATAATTTTCAATCAGGGTAGATAGAAATAAACTTCCATTCGTTTTTATACATCAGACTGCTATTTCACATGTTAGCAAAATGTGTCACAAATGCTACTTTTTTTTTTCACGAACCGGCCAGCAAAGACCACCCAAATATCATTTTCGATTCATCCTTACACCTTCCTTCTAATCCAATACCCTTTCATCCTCCAGGACTGTTCCTCTCGCTCTTCTTCAGTCCATTTTCTCCCTCGTCTCTCCTTCTTTCCCACAAGAACCCCAACCTCTTTTAGTTTATTTCCAAAATGCTCTCTATCCAAGCAGGCTTCATCTGTTATTTTCAGTCAATCCAGTTCCTCTTCCACTTGTTTTACAATGAAAAATTTAATTGATACCTTTAAACAAGATAGTTAATACACTTTACCCAAAATATCAACTTTTTATAATTATACAATGGGTCTATTGAATAAAAATAAGCTTTTACTTTGTGTTTTATATATCTTTACTTAAACCAGTTGAATAAAATACCACTGTTTACTGCAGTGCAAATGTTTACTTAATGAAATAAGTAAACTCTAAATTTTCCAGTAACTACTTCATTTGCATGTATTTACTGATAGCTTTCTCAGTGAACTCTTATTTTCAATTGAATAAAGATAAGTAATAATTTTGTGATGAAAGAAATTGTATTTTTTATGATCCCTATTATGGAGCATTTATGTTTTTAATTAAAATTTACGTACAGCTGACTTGAAGTCTGGCTAGATTAAGCTGCTCTTGTAAAAGAATCCTCCTATAAAACTTCAGTCTCTTCTGTTTCGAGTCTAAATTTTTTTTCTTAATTATTTTCGTGTGCCTCACACAATTACTTTCATTTGAATTAGACTCCTGTTGATGTAGCTTGTTTAGTATATAGTCAGTCATTTAGTTGCTCAATTACAATTGTTGTGCCCAGGATTTTTTTTTTTTATCGGATTGTGATTGGAATCTAAAAGTCTAAGAATTCTTTCTCCCAGTCCTGCAGCTTGATTTTCTTATTTCCAGTTATATTTTGATCACTTTCTTTTCACATCTGTCTTCATATTATTTAATGTTTTTTTTAAGCTGATCTACCATTACTGAGGATTTTACCTTACTTTTCACAAATTCTTCTCTAAATCCCTTCCAGGCTTGATCTTTTGCCTGTATGATTCCTGGCATCATATACTTATTCCGCACCATGGCATCTGTCTTTTGATGAAGATAACAATTTTACAAGAAGAATTCTTTTGCTCCCACATTTAGCCTGCACTTCTTCCTCACTCGATGACATAATTATACTTCACATAAGAAAACACTAAAACAGAAGTTTGTTTAGAGACTAATGAATAGAATTACTAGGGATTACATAGCAGACAGGCTGGAACATGTCATCTTGGCTGATGACAAATCCATTGTTTACTTAAAGTATAAGCAAATGCTTCTAAGTAATACTTATTTTGTTGATGGTTTTTGCAGTATTTATTGGTAAGTAAAATGTGGATCTTATTCAACTGAAAACAAATAACTTCTTATACTAAAAAATGAATACTTCTTATAAAAGTAAACACTTGCTTATTAATATATATA
>NW_027110901.1:435983-443909 GCF_000696795.3 Halyomorpha halys
GTAAATTTAAAATATTTGCTTAATTTTATTCAATAGACTCAATACTAATTGTCATAATATATTTAGACAATTGTCATCTAAATTAAAATTTTTTACTATTTCATACTTGCTCCATCATCCGTGTGTCATTATCTAATATAATAATAAACGTACAGCTCTGCTCTAATTAAATGTCTGTTATTGTTATCAATTTTTTTTTTACTTTAAAAAGATACTAGTGAATAATACTACAATATTTATGATCAGAATGTTTTTATTCTATTCAAAATATCTGCATGATGAATTTCTAGATGTCCAGTGCCTGTTTTATTATATAAAAAATTGTTTATTATATCCTATTATTGTATCTCTTTTTTTTTTCTGATTATACCATGTATGTGTAATTTATATATGTCCGATTACGGATTGATAAGTATGCTGTGTGAGATAGCAACCTAATGTATTTAGGCAGCATAGATAAATAAAGTATTTCTCTCTCTGACTGTTTGTTTACTGACTGATGTGTATTGCCTCTAATAATTTTGTTTCTAGTTCTACTTGCTCTATCTAATGCTTTTGTTTTCTTTTAATTAAATTTATGTCATAATTTAATACTATGTGAAAAAAGTATTGTTTTATTTGTATTTTTTACATTAGGATGTATCATTAATTCTTGTTTTTTGAAGTTTCTCAAATATAGACTTTTCCACAATCACATTTATAAATGGAAATTTGGTTTAACCCAATCATCTCTTCTGCCCTCCATGTTACAAATATTGTTATTTAGCTAATTACTACTATATATGCCCAACTTAATATTAGGATGATTATACAGTTGGCAGATTTATATGCCATTTTATATAACTGTTAAGGATACTTTGTAGCATTTTTCATTTTGACTATTATAACTATGATTACTATTATTATTTTTACTTTCAGCATTTTCTTCAAAATATTGGATTACTAAGTTCTCTTTAGTTTTAACTATTTAAATTATTTTTTCTTATACATTTTTCATTTGGTCATTATGAGTGTTATCATTCCTATTATCTACTTTGGGTTGCAATGCAATTAATTTTGCGGTAACACACTTGGTAAATTATTTTTATAGGATAAAAATTTTATTTTAATATTTTATATAAATCCATTTTTATTTTTTTTATGAACCTCTTATCTGTTAACCTGATGGTTTTTTTTTCAGAATTAATTATTTTAAGGGCACTTTTTCAAGTTTATTATTAACCGCATTTTACATTGTGAATTTTTGGTCTATGATTATAGCGATTAAATGCTTCTAATATTTCATTAAATTTATTTTCTTCATAATAAAAAGTAAATCATCTAATAAGATAGTAAGTAAGTAATCAGGAAACTAGCTGTGGCGCCCTTTGGATAAAGGTGCAACCAAGATAGAGAAATATGAACGTATCGCAACAACTCCCTCTCTCTTATGATTCCATTACTGAACTCCATTAAAAAAATTTCTAATTTCCCAATATTGAAAAGGTTAGTTATAGGTAAATATTAA
Organism: Halyomorpha halys; assembly: GCF_000696795.3. Lineage (NCBI taxonomy): Eukaryota > Metazoa > Arthropoda > Insecta > Hemiptera > Pentatomidae > Halyomorpha > Halyomorpha halys. The sequence continues at coordinate 437,491 of NW_027110901.1, forward strand.
TTGTTTACCACAAAAGTAGAAATAATTGACAATTATATAGGGGTAAAAATAAGTTTCCGCCATTTTCTATCAAAAATAACAAATTTATTGTGAAAGAATGGTCCTTTTATTTGAAGTATTGTCCAAGTACTAGCCATTATCTTTCTGTCAGCATTCGGATGCCATGTTAGAAGAGGCTATCCACAACTCAACCCAATTTTTGGTTTCCTCAGATGATGTAAAGTCCTGCTCATACAGACCATGTGCCATCGACTGGAACAAGTGATAATCGGAAGGGACAATGTCTGGAGAATTCGGCAAGATTCCAACTTGGTAATTAAGTGTTTTTAAGTAAGTTTTGACTAGTGCTGCAACATGCAGACGAGCATTATCATAAGGAAAATAATTCTGATGAGTCTGGAGTTGTAATGAACATGTTTTTTCGTGAGACCTTGGCTGAATCTCATTAATTGTGTTCAATAGAGATCTCCAGTAATGGTTTCACTCGGTTTAAGCAACTCCTAATAGCTTCTTCTTCTTTTATTGGCACAACAGGGGCATGAGGCTGCACTTGGCTTGCTCAACAGCTGCCAACTATCTCTCTTTCTCATCTGGAAGGGTTACAGGGATCCTCAGTTGTTGCAGATCCTACTCCACAGCATGCCTCCATCAGTCCTTCAGCTTACCACATCGCCACACACCATCCGGACAATTCATGAGCCACTCTTAACTCCTAATAGCTGGTCTCACAAAATACACAGCATCAGGTTTTTTCCCATAAATATTCGGTTTGGCTGTCAATCGTGAAGCATGGTCAGGCCGTCACATGATTTTCTCCTAATTGGATTATTGCAGTAGATCCAATTTTCATCAACAGTTGCTATACAATTTGAAAAACCCTTTTTTTAAAGCAGCATTTTACTCATGCAAAATTGGCGTTTAATGCCTTCCTACTTCAGTTTATATGAAACCCAATTTCCTTGTTTTTATACCCCATTACCAATGATTTTTAACAATTTGAAATAAATTTTCCTCCAATAGTATTTCCAAATTTATGTCATCGTACTCTTTCGACCTTCCACTGTGTTCTTTGTCTTTCACATCTAACTCACTGTTTTTAAACTATTGAAACCACTCGTAACAACTTCTCTCACTTGAAGTAGCCTCATTATATGCTTATACAAGCAATTGATGTGCCTCAGATTCAAATTTCTTCAAATTAAAGAAGTAAATCAAAAGTTCCTAAAAATGACGTTTATTTGGCACAAAACATGACATTTTCATGCCAACAAAAAATATGTGATGCTGATAAGGGTCACTGATACTTCAAGGTTGTTGTAAACAGATGATCAAACTTATGATATTACATTTAACAGCTGACAATTTCAACAAAACTTTCTGATAGTCATCTTTTGCTAAACGACAGAAACTTATTTTTACACCCATTACATATAAATAGAGAATCGAATTGATTTAATGTTATTTTTAAATGCGTTATAAAACATAAAATTCTGACAGGTTATAATAAAAAAAAATTATCCAATGACAATTTATTTCATAAATACAGATTTACAAAGCTCAACTGTTCAAAGTCTTAAAATGGAATTAAGATGTACTATTGGAGTAGGATGGATATTATATTAAAATGAAAGTGGTAAGGTATGTACAGACATACTAAAATATGTTCAGCAAAAGATTTTTAATCAGCTCAACTTGAGCTTGGGTAACATAGGATAAATCTCCTTCCTCCTGTCAAACATGAAAAAAAAAATATATTGATAAAATAAACAAATTACAATAGTAAAGCAAAAAACATGAGTAATGAAACTTACATCTTACTCAGCTTGCTCATTAAAATCTGGATATACCTTTTTCTAACAGAAAATAGAACCCAATAAATAACATTATATATCAATACAAACATTGATGAATAATAATTTTTGAATAAAAGAAAAGAAAATCATATACATAAATGTTTACTTTATTATTATTTTTAAAATCAAGCATTTTAAAAATTTCATTAAATTTATAACACTTAATTCCAATTTTATAATATAGAATTAACAATTAAATAAAAAGGAGAAAGTAACAGATGAAAATGATGTGAAAAATATTTATTCATATCAATTTATATTATTCTTAAGAAGACCCTATTGTCCAGTGAGTATTTTTTAAACTAATTTAAGTTGGAACGACAAGTTGAGTCGAGTAAAAAAAAAAAAAAAAAGTGTGTTATTATCTATACTAAAATATAAAGATGGAGTGCTTGTTTGTTTGAATGGGCTAATTTCAGGAACTAAAAGTCTGATTTGAAAAATTCTTTTTGTGTTGGATAGACCATTTATTGAAGAGGCTTAGGCTTTATAACATCAGGCACTAAAACATAGGAATGGAGCCATAACTATATAGATAAAAACAATCTTGTGTAGATTCATGGATGTAATTGTCATAACAACTTCATACCCATGGAAGCTAGTGCACAACACAACCTTCTTAATAAGTAGGAAATTATAGAATGAAAACATGTCATTGCCATCTACAGCAGCAGTATAAATGCCAAGACAACATTGACATGAGCTGAAACAGTGTGCAAACAGGTTGTTTAATGGCTTGGATATCTAAACATTAATGTGAACCCCGCTAAAACAGATGGTGTCATATTCGCACAAAATCAATATAAAAAAGCGACATTCCTGAAGACCCTCCAAGTGGCTGATGCCATTATCTAGGCATGAGGCTTGATCGTCACATCAAGCTCTCTGCCCACCTCAACCAAAAGGTGAGAACAGTCAGAAACTCCAGGTATAAAAGAGTATACTGAGACCAGCGCTACTCTATGGTGCACTGATGTACCGATATGGCAACAGAAGCAACTTTTTCAGGGAATTCATGATTCAATGCTCAGGAAGACTGTACGAACGGCAGCATGGAAGAGGAAGAAGTCTCTAGATCTCCCTACAATCCAGAAATTCATCGGATGGAGTCTGTTATTAAATATATTTTTCAGAACTATCAATAAATGCTTTATCATCATATTTTAATATAAAGAGAACTGGCTATACAAAGGTTCCCTATATGATTTAACTGTTTGTGAATGTATAGTCGTCTATCTAACAATAATAATAGGAAAAATATTGAGTTTTAATTTTTTTCATGTTTAAAGCGAGACTGTTTTAAATAAAAAATATTTCCTGTTAATTTCTTAGTGCCTTGGTATACTGCAGTGGTCCAGCAGCAGTCTACAGAAAATAGATCAAACGAAGAACGACACTTAAGAAAGAACAGGTTCACCGTTTACTATTGATAACTAATTCTTTTGAAATAGGGGATTAGTAGATGTTTTTATTGACATAATAATGCATTTTGTGGATAAATTAAATTTATTTCATCATTTGTATGTGGAATAAGTTTTTAGTTTCTTGAATTTGAACATAAGAATGATTTTTGTTGAGACAGTTGAAGGCACTCTCAATATTTTAACTATTCACTGTTATGTCACTTTGTTTCAATTTGTGAAGTGTTGGTTCTTGCGATGTATCACTAGTAAGTAATATATTTTTATTAAGCTACAACCAGATGTATTATTATCTGTGGAATTTCATTACTATATCTGTTTTGGCTGTCATTTTATCTCATTATCATTAAAATAAGTTCACTTTATGCAGAAAGATTGGGCCACTCTGTTTAGTTATTTTCCGTACTATCAGTATTATATGAACTTTTGAGGCCCGAAGTTGATTTATTTTTAACAAAAAAAAAAAGAAGAAAGTGAAAATGAAATTTTGTAACCTAAAAATAATATAACCTCATCTGATAAACAAAATTTATGAAATAGATTTATTAACTAACCTCCCTCCCCCCTCCCCTTGATGAGGTGAGATTGTGCCAAGAATTAAAAACAACCTACCGATCCCAACAGCTTAAACTTAGTTTCTGATGTTGATACATTTTTTTTTTTTCAGTTGGTTCTATAGACCTTGTTGATCTTTGGCTGCCTGAACCAGCCTTCTCCACACATGCCTATTTTGGGCTACTGCTTTCCAGTTTGCTGTTGGAAGTTGCTGTAGTTGATGTTGATAGATAAATACTATAGATAAACCATCATAAACTGGCACAACCTTATCTTATTCTACAATAATATTCCAAACAAATTTTTTAAAAAAAGAAAAATATTTTACTTAAATTATTACTATGCCATAAAAATTGAAAAACAAAAAATATGAGTATAATTTCTGAAATACTATAGATGTAAATACATTTACATTAATCAATAATTACAATAATACTGTAGAATCTCAATGATTTGAACCTAAAGAAGTCTGATGATTAAATTTTAATTATCAAGATTAACAATAGTAGATAATAAAATTAATTAACAAGTTCTAACATAAGTTAGAATTCTGTGCTTGAGCAAACCATTTCTTCAAATGTTCTTCTACTCCACCAATCTTAAAGCCCTGTACTTACTTCGCTGTTCAGAGCCTGTTTTTTTTCTCCCTAATGCTTCCAAATAGATGTAATCGATGGAGGAATGTTATAATGTTTGGACACTATCAGTTAGCTTTACACCACTGGTGATGGCTTTTATGATTTGTTTTTCTTAAATGGAAAGACACTCACTGAATCATGTCACAAACTTTTTCAAAATAAAACTGAAACAATCATCTCTTTCAACAAAAATAAAGAGTGAGGGACAAGAATAGAAAAAAAGGCAGTTAACTGAAATTCATTAGAACAATCCCTATAACATGCTTTAAGTCTCTCTTAAAACCGATAAAAGTTATAGAATTTTTTAAGACATTTACTTGGCATGTGGAGCGAATATAAATCAATGTGAACAATGCATTCTATTCACATTGAGTGATATTTTTGGGAACAGCGAATTCGTATGGATTGTCAGAATAAATGTCCCTATTTTACTTGTGGCCTTCCACAAAAAAAGAAAGAGGATTTTTAGGGTCAACTACCTTTCAGGACCAGCTGTAATGAGATATAGTGACCAGTATTAAAGGAATCTTAACACAAATTTCATTTTTAAAAAAACAAAAAACACGAACGTTATAGTAATTTGATAACTTCAGTTATCTTACCTCAATAAGAAGATTTAATTCTTCTAAATCAGTTTTGGCTTGACTATTATTAGGTTCTAATGTAAGAACTTGTTTCACATCATAGCGAGCTCCCCACAAATCACCAACAGATTTCTTTGCTGCAGCCCGTCTCATATAAACTTTGACATAGCGTGGGTTTTTGTTTAAAGCCATGCAACAATCTAAAATGGCTCTCTGCTCCCTAAAAAATATACATATAACAATATGAAATTAGGAAGTTTAATAGATACATAAAATAAAACTTCGATTAATCACCACATTTTTTATGTGTAAGAACCCAAACAAAGGAGAGATATTTAACTCAGGTGTGACTATTTCAAAGAAAAATATTTACAAAAAGGTATAGAAATAATTACATAACATACAGCAATACAAAAATAATTTAATATCAAACACTTCATATTTTATTAGAAATAAGGAATTTGAGAAAGGCATATTATTAGTTTTTAAAGAAGACTAAATAAATATGTAAATTAATTGTCAGTATAGATTCAACATCTCAAAATTATTGTTTAACAGTAAGTGAAGGAACGCAAGTGAAAAAGAGGTTTCTAATAATATTATAAACCCAATAAAGTTATAAAAAAGTGCTTATACCTCTCACTCTACCATCCCATTGTACCAGGTCTTAATTGTGATTGAAATGCTATAAATATCAGATTTTATTTATAAATTTGAGAAAGAGTGCAATGTTTTTTTTATAGAAACAAACTATTAGTTTAATAAAATGCATATACAGTGCTCCACTTGAGTTTGTATTACATAATTTAACTATCTTTTTTATCAAACTTTGTTTTATTTAGTCTATTTGTGTAAGTTTTAAGACTCAATCAGAAACTGGAAATGATTAATTACAGAAACCTCCCCAAATAATTTTAAAATGCATTGTCTATATACCACCATCAGTTATACTGACCATATAAGAGGTACCTAAGAAAAGGACCGTTTGTGGATGAGGGAGTTAAAGCATCTACCTTATTGGAGCGGTATCTATTCGAATCCAGTCTAGGGGGGGAAACTTAACTTTCGTGGCAGTCCCACGAAATGAAAACTTGATCCCTCACCAAGGTTAGAATATGTTGGTTTCCTGTAGATAACTCCTCTCCCCCCTCCCCCAAATGTCAAAAATGACCAGGCGGGGATCATAACAAAATAAAAGTTTACCAAAGAAAATGGAAAGCTGCCTCGAGTGTAGCTCAAATATATGATATTGGAAGAACGACAGTGAACAATATAAAATGTGTTAATTTTGTACTCGAAATCTCTTTATTAAATAAGATTAGGTTTTATATTATAAACTTTTTAAATACATTTTTAATCTAAAATTAG
>NW_027110901.1:449343-457310 GCF_000696795.3 Halyomorpha halys
ATAACACTGGTTTTATGCAGAAAATACATTATTCATAATAGCCTCATTAATTCTAAATATAATTCAATGTTTAAGTTTTAATGACATATATATTTAAGTTAAAATTCAAAATTAACAGATTAGGCATGAAAATGATGATAAATAAAATCATAATATATATAAAAAAATAATATATATGCATAAAACCAAAAAGCTTTAATACCACATTGAGAGTTGAACAATAAATTATAACAAAAATAACCAATGGAAGTAAGTATTGGGTGGTAAAATAAGTTCATAGCGTTTTTCAATATTTCAATTTAATCCTCTCTGTATTTATAAAATCATGTTTACATATTCTAAAAAAAGATTAGTTAAGGTGCTTTTATAGTTTCAACGAGATTCCTTATCTTTAAGTGATATTTTGCTTGCTCAAAATGGAAGAGAAAAAATTTCATTTTCACCATTTAATGATTTTTTATTTCCGAAAAGGAAAATCTGCTGCACAGAGGGTTAACAAAATTTGCAGTGTTTAAAGCAATGATTCCTTAGGAGAAAGTACCGTCCGTTAGTGGTTTGCTCGGTTCAGAACTGGAAATTCTGTGTTGGAAGGCGCAAAGCACTTGGGTCACCCTTCAATTGTTGGTGATGACCAAATTCAAACATTAGTCACAGACAGCTCTCACTCTACGACATGGGATATTGCAGAAATGCTTAACTTATCTCATGTATATGTCCCAAATCATTTGTGTCTCATAATCGCAAAGGCATAGTTTTCCATCACGATAACTCCTGTCCTCACGTGTCTTTGCAGACCCGGCAGAAATTATTGGAGTTTGGCTGAGATGTGATTCCCCACCCACTCTATTCACCAGACCATGCCCCAGCAGATTTTCACTTGATTTCAGGCCCTTCAAAACTATCTTAACAGGAAACAATTTAATTTGCAGAACAGGAGAGAATAAAAAAATTACCTGATGGAAAGATGTAATACATCAAAATAGGTCGTATATAACTGATTAAAAATATTTAAAGAATCTGAAGTTTTTATTGAAATCACCAGTAAAAAATTCTATGAACTTATTTTACAACCCAATATCTAAGATATAATATATTATATTATATCTTAGATACTAACAGCACATGTAATTAAATAAAATTAACTCCCTCCCTCCCTTCCATATAATATTAATATAGGAATAAAACATTAAGGTATATTAAATAGATAAAAATACTTACTTCAAATAGTGGTCTTAGACGGTTTAAAGCATTTTTCGCCACCTGATTAGATGGATCTAGGATGAGAATATCTTGTAGATCCAAACATGCCCCTCTAATATGGCCTTTCATCTCTCGTGCTTGAGATCGCTGAAGTTTTGCTTTTAAAATTTTAGGATCAATAGAAAGGGCTGTAGTGCAATCTTCTTCAGCTTGGTCAGCCCTTAAAACATTTTTAGTGATAATAATGGTTATAAAATCATCATACCAAAACAACTAGGTAGTGTGCCGTAAAAAAAAAAAAAAGTGAATAAGTAATTTTAAATGAACCATAAATAAATATAAAAAATTGTCATACTTCCTTAGTTTGAGGTAGCACTTAGCCCGTTTAATAAAAAATGAAGGATTTTTGCTATATTTTCGAATAGCATTAGTAAATGACTTTTCTGCAAGGTCCCATTTTTTGGTTTTCATTTGACGACAGCCCTAAAAATATTGTAGCAAAACATAAATAAATATTTCAATGAGATGAATTAAATTTAACATAAAAATTTTAATATATAATTATGACTAATTAAGTTGGATATGTTATAAAATAAAAATTATAAGACATATTCTATCAAACAATATTTAAACATATTTTAGTTGAGTAATTCTATAATTATAGAGTTAAGAATTATACAAAATAAATGTTAAAAAGATTAAAAAAACAGGAAATGTTCAAGAATAAAAGGAGGGAGACTACATGCTCCAGCAAAGGTTCTGTCTGAGTGATTGGATCACAACTTGACTGGTAGAGAGCAGTTAGAAAATTCATTAAACCAAGCAGAAACAGTTACGGGCAAGTATGACAAACTATGAAGGTCCATTTCGATAAAATAAAGGAGAAGAAATGAAATTAAATCAAAGCTTTAAAGAGCAAAATCACATAATAACTAGTGTGAAATAAAAAACTATGAGAATGAAAGCTCAAAAAATTGTAGAAATAAATACTTATGTTAAATAAATGAGTGATGATGAAAAAGAGAAAATGGAAATGACCTGCAGATGATAGGTGACTGTTGAAAATAATAAAAGGTAAAATGAAGATAGAACAGGCGGAAGGTCTTTAATATAGTAAGGAGTTGTTGAGAAAAAAAAAAAAATTTTTTTTAGTGGGTGTTTAATAAACTATTTGGGAATAGGCTATGGATAGATTCTGCTTGTCAGTTTTGTAGTTAACAGGAGAAGACTCTAATTGTATGTAAATGCTTTTGGATAGAAGTTGTTTATCATGATTATGGATAGTGGCAAGAATGAAAGTATTGTCAAAATCAAATGAGTGGTTTTATGATTAAGGAATGATCCGAAGTTTAGAAGCAGTTCTTGAACACTTCCTGTTTTTAGATCTTTTTATCATTTATTTGTATAATTCTTACCTCTATAATATTATGTTTCATCTTCTATTATCAATCAACTACTATCTACTAATTTATTGTTATTTATAATTCTAAGTTAGTTTGTTTATTATTTTCTTTTTATTCTCATGTTTTTCCGAGTCATGGTTGCAATATCGTTTTTTGTTTTTTTTTCAGCTCTGAAATTCAGGTTGAAACCTATGCATAAAATAAATAAGTTTTTGTTTATTTGTGTATTTTTTGCAAACCGTATCCCCGCCCATTTTCTAATTTTAATCTACAGTCAACTAATAATAACTCATTATTTAAAACTATATTAATCATGTCCTAAAAGTTTTAGAAGATATAAAATAATAACCCAGAATTTAAAAAAAAATTAAATAAATAAAAAATATAAATATTATGAAACAGAAGTGCTTTCTGATTTTCTATTATCAGGTATCAGAGGATATGAGAAAGTCAGAAAAACATTTGTTTATATTATCTTTACTACAATAGAGAGTAGAATAGTCCAGTGCATAAGATACTGTGCTCCTAACTTCAAGGGTTCCAGTTTGGCGAAGTAAATAATGAACTATTCTGCCTTAACAGCCTTGGATTGATTATAAGGTAGAAAGAACCTTCTGAGACACACTTAGTATCTATGAACTGGGTACCCTTTGGGGCAAAACCTGGCACTTGAGCATGATCCTGACCAAATCACTTCCTTTCACAATTGTTGGTCAAGAAACAGTACTTCCATACCAAGAACTGAATCCAAGACCCAATATGGGTTGTAGTGGTATAGATTTCCTTTTAATTTTACTATAAAAATCTATCTCGTAATGTTGGTAATTGGTACTACTTCACAAGTACTAAGCATATATAATGGGTAAGCTGTAATGAATAACACTTAAGAGTTCAGAAGTGCATATTCATATTATGTTACATAATAATTAGTTGCTCTTGTACTTCTCAATGGCTCAGTTCAAAATTGGATAACATAGATTATAAAAGATATGAATCAATATCCATTGTGCCATAAAGATTCAGGGTAATGTCAGATCAAATTATTATTTATTTGTAACCTCTTGAGTCATGCTTATGTGTACACAGCTAATTGTAAATCTGTAATCTCTACTTCATATTTATTTTGATGTCAGAGAATCAATATTGAGATTAGTCAACTTTGTATACTTTATAACAAAAAATGACAATTCATAATGGGTTCAGGAAATATCTTAAACTAATACTGTAATCATTCATATCAAAATTTAGCTGATCGTCCATCAACTTCAAATAAATATTATCTAAACGTTAACATAAAAATCATAATAAATTTCATCTGAAATATTGTTCTGAATTGAAATTTTGGATATCACCTTATTTAAGTCTGATTTTGCAAAGAGTTTTTAGAAAATTTGTGTTTATAAAAGAATAATGCCGATCTCAAGTTATGGTGTCCCGATTGAAGTAAAACATTGTAATTAACAAACATTTTAACATTTGAAAAAAAAGCTATTGTACTAGGTAAAATAATATTAATAAGAAGAATAGTCATCATACATGAAAAGCTAAAATATTAAGACAGAGAAACTTACATCTTCAAAGACTGATTTTACATATTCAACATCATTTCTTGTCACAGTTTCTTTTTCCTTATCTTTTTCATTCTACAAAAAAGAGAAAAATTATGAATAATGAAAATAAATAATAAACAAAACTAAGAATATTTTAATGAACCTTACTTTATCAATGCCATAGATAACATCATGCTCTTTTTTTTTGGCACCATCCTCCCAATTTTTAAGATCCAACATAAAGTTTTGAAGTTCTGTACTATTGTCTCTAACAGACTTCTGCAAAAAACATGGATCCATCTTTCAAATTATTCTAAAACTAAGCTACTTTAAAACTCCGCACAAACAGCTTCTTATAAATGCCCACTCTCAAATATTAATGATGCACAGTAACAGCTTTAGATAGCATTAAAATACTCCTGAACGGTACTGATATCCAAAAACTTAAAATAAGATAAACTTCAATATTTGTAAACACTAACAGTGAGGTTATTTTGTCATTATGAAAGTGTGGTGGAAGTTGATGTACTTCTTTGTAAATTATTTATATCACATGTTTTTCTTCATTACTTTGTATATTAATAGTGACCTACAGTTTTTTTTTTTTGTGAGAGTAGAGGAAACATTTTTCATAAGATGATGTAAAAATCACAGCAATGTGAGATTTCTACTCACTGAAAACCACATTCCTCTAATCTTTACCACGCCCGCGGAACAACTTCCAGGCATTCCTATCTATATATTATAAAGCCGATTAAGTTTTCGGATACTGATATCTGTCCAGGTCTTTCTTTTCTCAAAAAAGCAAGGGCAATAGCAGAATGCATGTACCACTATATCTTCCAAAGGCGCATGTAGAGCACGATGATTTATAAGGATGGGTGAAGTAATAAACAACTTCCCATGTTTCCGTGACATCCACGCTGCTCTGTCAAGAATCAGTTGGTGGGTCCATCTTCCAGAAGATGAGGCGGCCATCGTATTTGTCATCTTTCAAAAGTATAATTTATTTCTTGTTCGGCTACCTCATAGGAACGGCCAGTTGTGTTAATCCAGATGGTCAATCGGAGGGAAATCGGCTATGACAAACACTGCGTCATATGACAAAGTGCGGACCACTCGAGTGACATGCAGGGGACTTATTCCTTGCACACTAGTAGCCTTGAGGATATGTGATTGCACAAGAGAGGTTTTCGTAGATTGGTGCTGCATAAAAAAGCATTGAAATAGCTGCACTAGCTAGAAACTTGTAAAAAAAGGTTTCTGCACATGGAGATATTCCATGGTTAGCTTAGAGTGGAAACGGAACTCCCGAATGGTCATACTGGTCGTCCTCCTCACTTTCATTAGTCTGTTGTAGGCCTATAGCTGAAAGCGCCTGACGAATGATAAATAGGGCCTTGTATGTATTACCAGTTACCTCTTGCTAGTCATTCTTATTACGTTTTTTCGTTTGCAATATCGTGTTTCTATATAGGTTCTTTAAATTCCCATCCTGGTATGGTGTTTTCACGACTGTAACTCTAAATTGCTGTCAGTGATTGAAAAAATGACCCAAAAGGGCCCTGTTGTCGGATAAGTTCCTCTCCACTAAAATCATTACCAGTAAGCTGTTATTATTATTTTTTTTTTACAACTGTAACGGTACACTAAGAGTAATATTAATAGCAGTAGTAAGAAGGAACAAAAATAGTAGTGGCAGTCTTGGGATTGGCTGACAGAGGTGAAACTTCTAGAAATGAAATATTGTATTAATAATGATCATGCGCTCACTCTTATAGCTCAGGATAGAAAATGTACCAGAATAATAATAATTAGAGTGGAACAGCTGTTTCCTAAGTCAACTCTAGCAGCAAAATGTTTATGTAGTAATAGGAGAGAAGCTCACTTAATTAGTTGATTTACTGTAACCTACGCTCCATTCCTTCCCCCCATCTACTTCCGTTTCATATCACGTCATGAAATCAATTGAATACTGATTGTTGAGTTACTGTAACCTCCTACGCTCCATCCCTTCCCTCTCCACTTCTGTTTCATCTCGCGTCATGATATTAATATATATATACATATATTTTCCCTCGAGTTGTAGAACGTCGGTAAAGATGTTTCACTTCAAAAATTTAAAATTTTGATGGCATGGACATCTAAGGTCTTAAGGCGAGTTCACATACTATGATAAACAGTGACGAAATGATAGTAACAAATGGTTGACTTTTCCTAGATAGTTCATTTTCATGAACCATACGCAATGCATTGATCTTTTTCAGTGCTGTGCTCCTATCAGGCAACGGATCAAACTTTTTTTTTCCATAAACTCTGCATAGGACAGATATTTTTTATTCATATGGGAATATTCTTTGTTCTTAATGAGCGACAAACACGGATAAGTCCAAGATAGTTCAATGAATTCACTCAAGAACTCACGAGAACTTAGCAAGAAAACAGCCATAAATAACTTCAAACCAACATTTCCTATGAACAGCAAATGCAAACTAAGCCAAATAGTAGCGACAGATGGCTGCTATTATTAACACATCACAACCTGTCGTTACGATTCGCAGAAACTGATGCCGGCGGGCAGCAAGCATCCAATCCGATTCCAATTCCAATGAATCTACAATGCCATGTTTACACGCAACGATAAATGGCTAATATTGAATATGACGTGTAAATCCACCTTAAAGTACTTACAACTCAAAATTACAAAATACAGTACTTAAGTTGGCCAGGGATCTCGGTGTTAAGTTCTGAAAATTTGCTCATTTGCATATAAATATAGGTACTGAATAGGAATTTAGATTTTGTAGCCTCCAATTTTCCCCCAAAATATAAAAAAATTAATCGTATTTCTCCGGTAGCATTTTTGAAACCATGGGGTTTTAAAACATCAACCTGTATTGAATTATTAAATTCTCCACTTTTTTTTTTGAAGTATCATTTAGTAACTTAGTAGCCTCAAAGTGTTTCTGGAAGTATGGAAGAAAAAAAAAAATTGGAAAAGATTTGCCTGAAATGAGCAATAAATGAATGGTACTTTAGTTGGGTGGTAATCCTGAAAGGGTCTACCCTAGGAAATATTTCCTCACTGTTGGGTCAAGACTAGAAGCAGCTTGGGTCCTCCTGGATTTCGCAGAGAATGGTTCTGAGTCAAGAGATCTGAGTTAAACTCCAAGAACATGATCTGGGCATTGACCCCTAATAATTCAGTGGCAGTTTACAGGAGACAGCCAAGCATGTAGTTGTCTACACCTAAGAAGCACAGCGAGGTGAGTTGCAAAGGTAACCGGGTCACTGTTCTAATAAAATGATAGATCCCTTAGCTGAACATTCAGAAAACTACATGCTTTACAAATCCTAAGTGTACATATGGAAAACAGCAGTTGGCTCAACTCAATTCAACCTGGGAGAAGAGGATCAAGTGGTCCAGGAACTCCTAGGAGGCCAATAGAAAATGAAGCCATTGTTGAAGACGATAATGTCAAGGTCGGATTAATATATAGTGGTTCACATTCAATAAATGTCAGTAGGGGTGGCATAAACACATTTTTTGAGTGATTGCCCTGTATAGAGTTGAGCTTGTTTGGTAACCTATAGAAAAGACTTGCTTTTTTATTCACTTTGAGACGCAAGTCACCACGGACAAGAAAGTCCTTGTCCGACCATTGAACAAAGTTCCTTCTCCTTCTTCGGTTTCCGACTTTAGGCCAATATCCATTCTATCCAATTTGGTCAAGCCACTAGAAAGATTAGTCCACTCCCAACTTAATAATTTTCTCGAGCAAAAAGCTCTCCTTAATCCTTTCCAATCTGGTTT
>NW_027110901.1:458770-465036 GCF_000696795.3 Halyomorpha halys
TTCATTTCATTTCATTTCATTCATTTCATTTCATTTCATTTCAAGTCACCAGAACACAAAATATTCAGAAGATAGTGCAGGTTTTTGTGAAGGGAATACCTTAGAGCATTGGTTTTCATACTTCTCATCTTAAGGATCATTCTGTCCCTTCCACAAAATCCCAAGGACCAAGAGCTCATCATACAAATGAACTCATATCATTAATCAATAAAAATATTGTATCATTAGATTTATGTCAGCTATTGTTTCTTAAATGGCCAATAAAAATCTGTTTTATTTTTTTTTTTATTATAACATATACTAACATTAAATATTTTAACTAGCTTTATTGACAGTGCTCTTATACCGTTACCTTATTTCAAGACCCTTACCTTGGAGACGGTGGTATAAAAGGAAGAAGAAAAAAAATTCATTTATTCAGATGCTTATGTTTTTTATTACTTGTTCAAGAGAAATTAAGGGGTTAAAATAAATTAAGAATAAAGTATTAGTTTATCATTGGTATAATACAAATGGTAGTACATTACATAAAACAAATTATGCAAAAACATTTACAAGTTCAAAAAAAAGAGTTAAAATATGTTACTGATTTTAGAAAATGGGATTTTATACAAAAAATATTAACTATACAAAAGTGATGTTAGTTCGTGCTTGGTTAACTTGCCAGACATTGAGCTGTTCGTATTCATCAAGGCAGTCATCAACCTGGCCAGCTTGAAATCCCTTTGTAGCACATGCTTCTCTAACTTCTGACAATTTTACAGTCCTACTGCCCCCAGCCAATTCACGAATAATATTGAAAATTCTGTCTACAGCTGACTGAGGCCTGAGAAGCAATAAAAACGTGTAATTATTTGTATACTATTAAATATAAATTAAAAAATATATAATAAATAAATTAATTAAGATGACAAATATTTTATGATCATAATTATAGCTGAAGGTAGTTTTCAATGATGTTAAGAAACAGCTTCAAATTGTTTAAGAAGTATTGGGATACATATAGAACATAAATATATACATTTTAATATCTATCGAGGGTAAAAAGAATGCCCTCTTTTATTAGCAATATCTTGGCGAAAAAATCTGGTTAAAATGCAGGAAGTAAATTTTCTATAAATTAATCTGTTTTTAGATGTATTAAGTTATAATACAGAAAAATGGACATGAATAAATTATGATATATTTGAATTGAAGCAATATTCTCAAAACCAACCAAATGATAAACAAAATTAGAGATCATTTCCCTTTTAATTAAATTATGATTATATCAGTCAAGAAAATCCTGAAATATAGCTAACTGTATAAAACCATAGAATACTAAATTACTAAGTCATTTTTCCCTAAGTAACAGTACTTAGTAATGAATGAATGTAACAATACTTTGCAATGAAACTTGCAGAGAATTGAATTGAATTATACATCATCTATTGATCAACAATGTTATTCTATACATGTGAAAATATCTTATACCTGCGTGTGTGTGAGAGAGAGAGGGGGGGGGAGATTTTCCAATCAAACTTTTACCAAGTAATTGAAGGGGAGAATATTTTCTGTATAACCAGATCATAAATCTTTAATCAATGTCTTACACAAAAGGGTCTAATTACATTTTTTATTAGAGTTAAGATGATGTAGGGGTCTATCAATTGACTACAAGTATTAAAAATAATAGATGGTACTAAAACTAAATATCTAATGTCTTTTGGTGGGTTGGATAACTAATGATATTACATTAGTGGGTTACATTACTAATGATATACCAGAAAGAGATATTGAAACTGACTATCACATCAGCTTATTGGAGATTCAATTCAATATTTTCTATACATGATAGGATAAGGCACTCTATATGAGACAGAGATAAATATAAACAATAAATAGTCAAGTACATGGGTCATTCCATCTTAATTTCAGATTTTCTTGAAATGGAGAACAGGTATCCTATTGGCATAGATTTGAGAAATATGAAAATTTACAGAAAAACTGGGAACAACAACGTTTGGAATGGCTGTAAGAGCTTTCCCAATTAAACCTTGGAGAGGTTCCATACCTTTCCTATGATATGTGTGTGATGGAGGAGCTGGAACAGTTGAAGCTAACATATTATGTTACCATTCTATAACATCTATACCTCACTTGCTGTAGAACAAGCCATGTAAAGAGAGTCAGAATAAAATGAGTAATAATTGGAGAGAGTGACAAAGTGGAGAGGAATTCAACATTAGTAAAAAGAGCCTTTTTCTCGCTTTCTTTGAATTATAAAAAAAGAAATCTATTATGACATCATCTCTCATTTAAAGTTAAAAATTTCTGATGATTGACTAATAATCAAGCATAATCCCTTATCTACAAGGAATTCAAGGAGACTAGACCCATGTTTTATGAATAATCGAAGGTTCATTTTAGACAATTTATTACTTGTTCTTATTGCAAATTGATTAGTAGGTTTAATTAAATATTTGGTGTGAAATTGGTGTTTTTTATTGGTTTCACTTACATGAGGATTATCTGTGGTAATTGAGACATGAAATAATGGATATATCTAACCTATATAAATATATAGATATATCAAATAGATTATCCATGCTAATCTTATCACTCTTAATAAGTATATCTTATTATTAAATGTCACTTAATTCCATGGATAACTGAGAGATGACTATAATAATAGATATATCTAACCTGGCTGATCTTTCCTCAGTTGTTGCAAGTGATGATTTACTCATTTCTAGTAATCTCATTGCTTCAGAAACATCTTCCGCCTCAACAGTGTCAGCTAAACGTAGTCTTGAAAGAGCAGTGCAAAGCCTCAAAATAGCTAGAAGATTTCTTGCAGAAGTAAAAGTCATATCACGGCTATTTCGAGCTTCCTATTGAAAAATAAATGTAATATTATAATAAGAATTTAACTAAGTAATTATATCAAATTGTATTAGGAAAACTAAAACCTTTCTCATATTGACGTATGCTTCAACAATTGTATCTGTTAATGCAACTGGAATAACTGGGTTTTTTCTTTTGCAAAGGTCAATATATCTCCTCATAAGTGACATTTCTAATGGTTGAGTGTCAGTAGGAGGCTGACAACTGTGCCGATGAACATAAGTAATATGCTGTGCTAGCCTGTAATATAAAGACCATAAAACTAAACATCTTTAATAAATAAAACCATCCCTACGTCTTTCAGTTGCATCATAATCTAGTATAATGAGTCGTTTACATACATTAATAGATTTAGCAGTAAGCTCATTTAATTTTAATTGATCAATCATTTCAATGGTAATCTACACCAACAAATTCTTTATTAATAACTTAACATCCACATAAACTGTACATTGAATACAAATTAGATAAAACCAAGCCTACTGAAAAATGCAAATCCAACTCACTCTTTGTTTAGCGTCAAAAAGATAAACTTATTAAAATAGGGAAAAATAATGTGATTCACAAATTACTTTGGATAAATTTGACTAACATAAAATATTATAAAATTAGAGTAATTTACACAAAGAAAAGAAAAAAATTTGAATTACCTCAAATCATTATCTCTGTCAGCTTTATCTTGAATAAGCCATAGAAGATCAAAACGGGACAATAATGCAGCAGGTAGCTGAATATTTTGCTCCACTGATCTTTTTGCATCATATCGGCCATAGGCAGGATTGGCTGCAGCCAAGATGCTAACCCTGGCATTTAATCTTGTCATGATACCAGCCTTAAAGAAAATCAAGACACTGCATTATTTACAAAGGAACAAATTGATATAAAACAGGCATTTTTACAAGCAGAATTGATCAATTATAACCACACCTCTTAAACAATTCATTTTATTATTACTTTATTGAGCTAAATACAAATAAGTGGTCATAAATTTATCAACTAAAATAACCTCTACGTACATACTTTTAAGCATTCCAATTCACTACTAACTACCGTAAAATAAATTAACTTTATTTGTAAAAGGGTTTATAAAGAAAGATCATGCAATGTACAATATCTGCTGTTAAAGCCACCTCAAATTGACTGTCTTTTTGTTTGGAAGGCTTTAAAAAGAACAAACAACTAGCTGGTTCCGATATAAACATTTATTTGGTCAATTTAAACATTTGAAAAAACTTAGACATAAAATAAACAACAGATGAAGTAATAAAAGTAAAAATAAAAAAGCCTTTTAGATAAAAATGAAATTAGATAAATAAATTGAGAAAACAAAAGAGATAAATTTACAAAAAAACAATATAAAATAAATACTGGTCAACTAAAGGTTGATCCACTCTGATGGGTCAGAGGCAGATATTTTGCTTGTCGAAAAGCTTAG
The DNA here is from genome assembly GCF_000696795.3 of Halyomorpha halys. Classification (NCBI taxonomy): domain Eukaryota; kingdom Metazoa; phylum Arthropoda; class Insecta; order Hemiptera; family Pentatomidae; genus Halyomorpha; species Halyomorpha halys. Next base: position 463,092 of record NW_027110901.1, read on the forward strand.
GTCGCAGCTTTGTAGTTAAATACACCACTGAAGTGGTTCAAGGTATGCGAAATTGCTCCTAAACAGTCGAGATGTCCCAAAAGCCAAGATGGCACTTATTTTAATGACTAGATCTAGTTATTTTAATGGATTATGCGAGTTGATTAATTAACAACAACTCATATTGCACTTAAGACCAGAAACGCAGAAAAGGTCTGGTTTCGTACTGTAATGTTGATTAACACACTTAAAAATGTTCAATAAATAAACCAACGGAACACAGACAGGGCTGGTTACAAACGATCATGGCCACTAATTAGCGGGATATCATATTTTATTATTTCTTTCCTGAGAGGATAGGGTCCATGTCTGGGAGGCGTATGTTAGGACAGGCCTAATTAGAGTTTTATATAAATAGATCTTTATTTTCCTGCTAATGAGCTACTGAGCAGTTGGACCAATCTGTTGAATATGGTGCCATTATTCTGGATACCTGATTCTCTCACTACTTTTTCCAGGATCAAATTAAACAGGAAGCACACTAGAGCATCTCCTAGCCTTAGTCCTTTATTTGAGCCAAATTCAGAAGAGTGTTCGGACTGTATGCGGACCTTGCACCTAACATCTCTCATAGTCATTTTTATAAGGCGTATAAGCTTTGAAGGAACCTTCATTTCTCTGAGTTTTTGCTGACAGCACCAAAACAAAATAAGGAAACAGAGATTCAGGTTCCTACCATTGGGTATAGCCAGAATAGAAGGAATGTTCCCTAAAGCAGGTAGATGGAGCCAAAGCTTGGAGAGAGCGTATCATAACTTCTTTTTTTTTGGAAGGCCCCCCAAAAAGATATATATTCACTGCTTTCTTTGAATATTGGCATATCTATCAAAAGCAAGTATTTATTTTTATATTCAATGTATTCTGTAGACTGCAATTACTTTTTTACAACCTCACTAGCTTTGGGGCAGTCTATAGAGCAGTAGTTTCAACTTGTAGAATTCTGCGGCACGGTAGCTCAAAATTGAATCATTCGTGGCCCACTATTTGATTGGGATAATAAGTTGCTAAAAAGTGCATTCTAAGGCTTTTTATAATGTATTTTCCAGTTAAAACATTTCTGCTAACACTAAAATATAAGTTAAGGTAACAATAAAGCAGTTTTAACATCACATTCCACCACCAAGGTTCTGCAGGACCATGGATTGGAAATTACAGTAGAGAAAGAAACCTCTGTCTACAGTATTATCTTTTGAACACGATCATTTCAAAATAAACATTTTTTTATGTGGGGCCAATATAAAATATGCCACCTACCTGAGTCCAGATTTAGAACAGCACTACTAATACAAGAATGCTGGAGTATTGCCTAACATGCTCAGCCACTCTGTTCTCTGGACGTAAAATTAAAACGTGTATAAGAGATCAGTGGATAGATAATCACCTACCTTTGCAATTGAGATAGTCTGCTGTTCCATTACTTCATGGATTGCAGTACGGTCATGATCAGCCATTTTGTCAAACTCATCAATACAACAAATTCCCAGATCAGCTAAAACAAGAGCCCCACCTTCAAGGACCATCTCACCAGTTAAAGGATCTTTCATTACAGCTGCAGTGAGACCAACTCCTGAAGACCCACGACCAGTGGTATATTGTGCACGTCTAGCTAAACGTTCTATGAACGACAACATTTGAGATTTCGCTACTCCAGGATCACCCATTAAACAGAGATTGATATTACCTGAAACATTTATGAAGAAATTAAAATTAACAAATACAACTCAGTAATTAGGAAAAATGACTTATTAGTAGATACAAAGTGAAATATTCCAAAATATATTAGAAAAGTTGGGGAAAAAAGTTAAAACTATTTTGTTTAACACGTTAGCTACGGCATAAAGAATCTGTAAATCTCACATCTAACGATATCGGACCCCGGCGTCCGATGTGTAGTTTGACGTTAACA
>NW_027110901.1:465526-473845 GCF_000696795.3 Halyomorpha halys
GCTACAATCTTGGCAATAACTTGTCACCTTTCTAACCTTTCTATTCGCTTCTACACTTCCTACAGTTCTTCTAAGCTCTTTATAGCACTCTTGGCATTGCTTTCTGCGTTTTCTTCCCTCCCCAGTTGGCTTTATAAAGGAATGAACTCTCCTGAGGATTCGAGGTGAAGGAGGTCGGCGTTGAACGGAGAGTTGATCGGCAAGGACGGATCTAAAGTTTGTTATTGATATTTTTTTCGATCGATTCATGTTGTGTATTATCCAGGAATTTACTATCGCTGTCCCAAACATGATTTCAAACATTAATTTATGGTACCATTTAAACCCCTTCCTTAGTACCGTGTGATAAGCCGACATCTGATCACTCAGGTCCACTCCCTTTTTCGCCTTATTGTACTCAATAATGCCTCTGGGTTTCAAAACGTTAAACCCATGTCTAGATTTCTTCCCTGTATCTTTGAGGTTTGTTCCATGTTCGGGGTTGGTTGTGATCATCAAAACTGGGCGTTTGTCAACCCATTTTATTATTTTGGTTGCCCCTTTCTGTTGTCCTAGTATCTCCCCTCTCTTCAATTTCGTCTTAAATATTTCTGGAATTCCTTTTCTATTGGCGCGCAGTGTTCCACAATAAATGATTTGATCATCATATAACTTAGTAGCAAGGGGAATGCTAGAATAAAAATTGTCCGCATATAGACAACGCCCTTCTTTGGGATTGATACACGATAACAATTCATTAACAATAGCTTCCGAGTGACTTTCATTAACTGGCTTTGCATTTTTGCCTGTATATATAATTATGTTATACGTGTAACCTTCAATTGTACAAAGTTTGTATAGTTTTACCCCGTACTTGTGGGTTTTGTTCATCCGTGGAAGAATCTCCCGAACTCGGAATATAGTTTCTGTCGGCAATTGAATTATCACTCGATATCACATCACTTTCACTACCGCTACTACCCTCGTCAGGACATGATAATGCAAGCTCTACCAACTTCCGTCCACGAGACATATTGTTTGCAGGGCACGCGAAACTCACTATGACTTAGTAACTGAGGTACAGAGCAGTCTGGCACGAGGGGAGGGGCCAGAGACGACAGGTATTAACCTACACGGACAGGAATCTCTATCGGTCGCCAGGGACCGATACCGTACAGAGATCACGTTTCATCATTACAGTACGGTATCGGTCCCCAGGGACCATCAATCGAAAAGCACTGGCAATTATAGAAGAACTTCGTAGCTTCAATCCTGTTCAATTCCCATGAAAATATTTTGAAAAATAAGGTTTTTACAGCGTTCGTAAGATACATCATTTTCAGAAAACTTTCACTCGGCATGTCGGTCAGAACACTATCGGACCCCGGGGACCGTCACCGTCGCTAACGTGTTAATTTTTAACGTTATAGTTAAACTACTTAACAATTCTTTCTTTTGCTTTATAACAATAGTAGCCAAACTATAAACATACAAGTATTTCAGAAATTGCTGTTAATATAACTACAAAATGTTTGATGATAGTGATTGCTTAAATTAAATTATAATAGTATGTATGACAGAATACAATAACTAAAATATTTTAGAGGCAGATACTCTGTGAAATGTAAATTCAAAAAAGATAAAAAGTGAAAAAAAGAAAATTGTCACTACAATATTTTTGTTTTCAAACAATCAAAAATCAATATATTTTTAAAATTGCAATGAAGGGGGTTTATTTAAAGATTCTGAAAACTAAAAAAAAAAACAAGAAGACTATTGCCCAAAAAGTAAAATCATAAGTGTAAAATTAAGAACCTCGGATTTTCATCCCGTCAGGACTTTTGTCTACTCCACCCACCAAAAGTAACAGCAATGCTTTTTTAACATCTTCATGACCATAAATTTCAGGTGCAATACTAGCAGACAGTTTTTGATAAAAGTCATCTCCAGCAAGTTGTTTAACTTCTTTCTCTGTCAATTCGCCTTCTCCTAAAGTATCTTCCACCCCGTTTAGACTTAAAACTTTCTAGAAAGAAGCAAAATAAATTAATATAAATAAATGAGAAGTAAAATAAAATAAAATTAAATTAAACCTTTAAAGCACAGGATAATAATGATTCTTTGCATTAGAAACCTCTGTTATCTGATCTGGTTTTCTCCTGAGAACATGCTTCACCATTTGATCCATTTTCATGGATATCAAGAGATTTTCATTTTTATTTTTAAGCTATTTAATTTCCTCCATATTTTTTTTTATTTTTTTTTTTTTTTTTATAATTTTACTTTTTACTCCAGTGAAGCTTCTTATTTATTATCAATTTTCTTTTTTTGTTGAATGAGTTTGCATTTAAGTGACTTCTTATTTTTTTTGTTCAAGTCTTTCACTGAGGACTTATACAGCAAGCCCAGGTGGGAATTGAACCCACAACCTTCTGATCCAAGCGCTTTGGGACTCACCCCTTGACCTGCTCACCTGTGAGGTCTTAAGTGGCTTCACTGTCAATTCTTGTGCTTCAAGAAATTCAAACGATGCTGACATTAAAACTTTTAATACTTCATTAAGTTGCTTTTTTTAAAAATAAGGTTAATAGTTAAATTAGTATAATTCTTCAAATAATTAGAAATAAGATGTTTCTTAAACAACTAAATAGCAAAAATGATGATGAGTGGATAAGAAAAAAAAAGTCCACTAGGTACATGGGTCAGCATAGCTTTCACCTTCTTTTTATTTTCCCCTCTATATCCCCATTATTTTCTGTTTCAAAAGTTTCTTTTTCTGGTAACTATCCTTCTTCTGTGTATTTCAATTGGATACATAATTACTTGTTTCAAGATTATTGATTTTCTGTTTGAGAATAAAATCTAAGGAACGAGTTATTAAAACATAGATATATCTAGGAAATTAGTTTTTAAATGGGTAAATGAAAGTAGTAGATAATATTTAATAAAGTGTATACCAGGCCATTTTGACATTAGTTTCCAACTTTCCACCAAATGTGGGTCACATCAGACAAGCCATTTTTGAAATATAGAGTTGTTGAAGTGAAATTGTTTGCTCATATTTGAGCAAAAGTATGTGATGGAGTTAACTAAAATTCATATGTACAATAAATTTTCATTTTCATTTCATTTCTAGGCCATCTCAACACTAATCCCTAACTTTATTCCAACTTTAGGCAAAAGAGATGTGCTGAGGAATACTACAGTATCATTATAATTAACATTTTTTTCAGAATCACTCATATAATCAGTGAAGTAAGTTTTAGCTACTAATTATAACATGACTTAAATGGAAGAAACAAGGAATAGTATTTCCGATAAGTAAAATATTTCATAAGATGATGATTAAACAAACAAAAATGAATTAAGAAATAACAAAAATATTATAAAATAACTTACATGGGCTTCTAAAAATGTTTCAGAAATAAGACCTTGGTAGATTTGTCTCCAACCAGATCTTAAAAGAGGAAGAAATATTCCAGTAACTTCAACATGGTCACCAGGTACACACTTTCTAGTTGTTTCCCCACGACAAAATACCGTAATTGATCTAGGTACATTTCCAACTGGTACTTGATCAGTCTGTATAGAACAAAATATATATAGTTGTTAAATATTAAACATATTATTTTATTATATAAATATTGGAGAAAATTAGATGATTACTCTATTAGATATTATGAGATTGTATTACTAGGAGAGTGCGATTATTATATCATCTCATGAATAAATATTTTTATATAGTAGTTTTTAGAGAATAAAGACTGAAAGGTTTAAAATTTGATAACATTATTTATTATCAAGTTAATAGCATGTTTAAATACATTTAAAATGATTTAAGTATTTTTTTAAATATCAAATAATTTTTGTACTTTAAATAAGTTAAGGTCACATTTTAGAGGAAGTCCTCAGTACCTTTTATATTAAATTAAAAAGCATTTATAATCAAATGGACAAGATGGGGACAGACAAAAATCGACAAATTGGAGTTGAGTAGAGCATAAGTACTAAACAATAATGTTGACTTCCACAATCCCTCTCCATCAACACTTAAAACAAAACATTTCTGTAACTAGTATGGTTTATGCAGCACATGGAATTCATACATGAGAAGGAAAGAAGCTTTAATATTTGTCAAATATATATTTGATGCAGGCACAAAATCTGTTATCTTGTTATGGGACTCAGGTTTAGAGAAGAAAGAAGTATGGAAAAGTAGAACAGATATGGAGAAGTTCTATAAAACAATTGTTTTAACTATCGAATGCCACACCAAATTATACGCTACTGCTGGAAATTGAAAGAATGCCGATATATTTATACTCTCAGACTACACCTTAATTATATCCTGAAGGTTCTAAATTCTTTAGACCAAATGGTAATAAAGCAATCATCATAGAAAATTACTTTGAAGGAGTTAACGTGGTTCTGCGATCTCAATTGAATAATGGGAATTAATGTTCAGGAATGTATAGACACACTAGAGACAGGGAGAAAAAATACCATAGATGATACATGAATATGAAAAGAAATAAAATTAACTTCATTCATTCATAAAAGAAAAGAAATGTTCTACAACGGCTAGATTTGAATCTTAGCCTAGGGGTATAATGTAACTTATTGAGCTATCATACTTCTTTAAAAGTAGAAATAACTTACATGCTCTTGAATACGCAGTTCTTGAAACTTCATAAACTTAGAACCCCGTGTCTGTAGATAAAGTCTGCCACCGGATTTGTTTAATCTGCAAATGTCACTGGGGCATAAAACTACTGGCATAAAATTCATAGAGTTGACCTAGGAGAATAAAACTATTACAGCATGATTATAAAACTAAATATGGCACAAGATAAAAAATAAATTGATAGTTACTTGCTGATATGACTCAGCACCACAGTGATCGCATGTATAAGTAGCAACTGCAATTAAAGGCTTCACTTCAGTGGCACGTGTAACTATTCCTTGAATTGTGACTAATTTCCCAATGTAATTTGCCTTCACTTCTCTAATCGGAATAGGTTTGAAGGTAGAAAGATTCTTAAAATATACTTCACTGAAATATAACATAAAGTAAGGAAAAGTAAGGACGTATATATTAAAAATTTAAATTAAAAGCATCTCACAATCTACGCATGAGCTCAGGAGGGTGAGCATTGTTAGCTTCTCTTACTTCACCTGATTGCCTATTCCTACTGTCAATTAATATTCTGTGTTCTATGTAAACATCAAGTGTATCCTTCACAATTATCTAAATAAAAACAATATATTAACACTGATGAAACTAATAATGTAATTTCTCAAGAAGTAATGCAACAATTCGTACATCATGCTGTTTATAATTTGGGAGAAGTTCATAAATTAAGTCGGAGAAGATGTTGTTGTACCTCCGGCTGTTTTGAAGAATTGGCTCAATAAGGCTGTTATCAAATTCAAAAACGTCATCCAACTCTATGTACAGTGCTACCTAAAAATATGTGAGGATATAGAAGTTTTAAGGCTTAAGAGTAGGTCAAGTATCAACTGATAATTAAATGTTACTTGTTCTCTGTGAGCAATTTTTGTCAATTGATCTGCATATTTGAATATTGTATGACCTTCCTCATCCATTGATGTAAATGTAATCAAAAATTCTTTAAATTTTTCTATAAAATAAAAAATATACATAACAAATGGTTTATTTGACATGAAATTAATAGTAAATTAAAGATTAAAAGGTCCATGGAATATCACCTTTCATTTCAGTATATCCAACATCCTTTTTTTTAGACATTTTAGGAAAAGATGTAAATAGAAATTCTAATACTAACTTAGGTCAGAATACTTTATAACCACAACTATAAAAATTCTGGGAGTGATTACCGCGCTTCTTCGAGTTTTAGCGGGAAATCTCGCCAATGGTGTTAATATGATGATTACTTCTTAAAAATAGAACTGATTAATAAAATTAGAAAACTGTATTAGTTTTTAAAATGATAAATAATTTTTAAAAAATTCTAATATAGTCAATATTTGTTTCAATTCAGTTTTTAACGAAAAAGAATGAATTTAATTGTTTTGAAATTCAGGAAGGTTACATCATTGTTACACATCTTTCAATCACACAATTTTAAACACTAGATAAATACAATAATTATCATGGTAAGAAAGGTAGATCATACAGCTTGTCATGGTAATGGTACTTAAACTCTTTTTTATTTGAATTTATTTCTTTTCATGTGTGTTACAGACATCTACCGTAATACTTGCTGGTTTAGGATTGGCTGCTATGGGATATGTTGGAAAATATGCACTTCGAGCTGCTCCTACTTTATCCCAGAAAGTTTCTGAGGCAATGAGGACAATGCCAAGATTAGATGCTGAGGTATTTATGAGGCAGATATATTTATATTTGTTTTTTCCTGTGACGTAATAGTTTATGCGGTTGAAGCATGACTGGCAATTTGTTGTTTCATACAATTTCAAAAGAAATAAATACCAGAAATTGTACAGAAGATGTACTTCTGATCCACGACACATCAAATGATCATTCACTAACCGAAATGGGGCTATCCCTTCTGTAAATGTTAAGGTCTGTTCCAATTATCACTTTTGACTGTCCTGAACATGCATAATATGGGTTTTCCCCTCCCATTAACTGTACTGTGCAGATCTAATGGTTGACATAGCTTAATATTGTTATTAGTTGTTTCGGAAGCTGAGAGAATATTATGTTGAAAATAGAGTTAAGCCCAATTTGAACAGTTTTCTACAGTTTGCATCTGTCCTTGCTTTTAATTTCAGTTTTATGGTTGCTAATCATATCATTTTGTTTATCTTAGGTTTATCCTGATACTTCTCATTTTTCCCCTGGGCCTAAATATATTATTAGGTGCCATTTATAGAACTTAATTTAGGGTTATTATTTGGTTATAATCTAATCATTGTGGAAGGAGTAACCATTCTCTCTAATTATTAGTAGCTATGAACTTTTTAAGGTTTAAAAATTCCAAAAAATAGTTTTGTAAATCATCATCATCATCATAATCATTTTATCCCCTTTACTGCTTGCGCCGTATGAGGTTACGATTTGTAGAGTCTGGACCAGATGTCTCATTCTTAAACTAACTCTCTTCTCTTAGTCCAGGTCTTATCCCATTTCTTGAAGGCCTCCTTAACACTCTCCTTCCAGGAAATGTGCAGTCTTCCCTTTGGCCTTTTTCTTTCCACCTGAGTCTCATATGTCTACCTGGCAGTTCTTTCCAGGTCCATCCTAAGGAGGTGTTCAAACCACCTTAGTTTGTGACCCTCTAGGATACTCTTTGTCATCTGTGAAAGCTAAGACAGAAAATCTTAGGGGTCCTGTGTCCTAACTGAAACTGTCTCATTCTCAATTTAGCTTTTTTTATCGCTTTATCTAGGACTACTTTGATGAGCAGTGGGCTCAAGGAACAACCTTGATGATTACCCGATTTTGTCTCGAATTTCTGTGATATGTGGTTCCTTAGTTTTGATAATTATAATTATAATAGGATAAACCATATTACTCCTCCTCTAAGTTCAATGGATAACTTTACAATCCTGTATCACCTAAAAGTGAGGTAAGGGGGAAGAAGAAGTGAATATCAGAACAATGTTTATTGGACTTAGTTTATTATGAGCAAGTGTAATTATTCAGCTATAAGTTCTTAATGTATTATTAAACCTCTCATTTTGCCAAAAATATTTTATAATGCCAGAAAGAATAATTAGTTTGGTAGGTTTAGATGTAACCTGTTGTTCTTTGAAGGTTTTGGTTATAAAGACTGTGAAGAATGCTTATTGGGCAACACTGGAGTGTTTTTTATTTAATTTTTAATTATATATTTATAAAAATATTTTAATTATGCTCACGATTTATTAATATAAATTAATCAATTAAACATAGATTATAATTTTTTTATTTAGGCTTTTGCAAATAGTAAATATTATAAAGGAGGTTTTGATCCAAAGATGAGTAAGAGGGAAGCAAGCCTGATCCTAGGAGTGTCTCCATCTGCCAACAAAACCAAAATTAAAGTATGTGAAGTTTGCTATTATATCATATTAGATCCTTGTTATATTCTATAGTTAAGATTATATTTGGATATCAGTTACCAAATATTTGAATAAAATGTTTACTGTTCATTTTTAGGAGGCACACAAAAGAATTATAACTCTGAATCATCCAGACAGAGGTGGATCACCATACCTAGCAGCAAAAATTAATGAGGCCAAAGACTTCCTAGAAAGTGGAAAATGAAAAAAAATTTGAATCAATATATTAAAAAAATATAGATTGTGATATTTATTTATTAATAGAAATGTATGATCCAAACTATGATC
>NW_027110901.1:473895-541236 GCF_000696795.3 Halyomorpha halys
ATATATATACATACATATACACACACACACAAATACATATATGTATTTTTATAGTTTGTATAGTGTATATAATTACTGAAATTTTTAGTTGGAGTTACCTTATAGTTTTCTCTGTAATTGCTGTTTTCTTGTATTAATACAGCAGTTACTAAGTGCTCAACTCAATTTATCTTTTGTCATACTATTCATTCATTTTATCTCTTTTGAGCATATTAAAAAGTATTAATGAATAGTTCTTATCCCTTAGAGGTTCTCAACAGTGGGCCTGCCTGACATTACATGTCTCTGGTGGCATATTATAATCTGTACCAACAACACCATGCAAACACATTATAAAATATTGTATAACTCCTCTTAAAGTGTCTTATAATTATTTGAATATATAAGTGAATTTATTTGAAAATTGCAGTTTTTTTTTATTACATTGCGAAATTCAATTACAGTATACTTAGCATTTGTGAGTATATTATTATCTTCAAAAATACTATTTACAATATTCAATAAAAAAAAAAAAAAAATAAATCAAATAATAAAACATATTTTCTACAACACATTTATATTGCAGACTATCGTTTGGCTAAGATACTGGTTTATGTTAGGTCTGTTAATTTGAAAGTCTCTATAAAAATAAATATAATTTCATCCTTCTAGTTCTTTTTATATTAGATTTCATTGTACTACCTTTGCTGGATGGGGAGGAGGGGAGTAATAAATAAAATAGGATTTGGACTGTTCAGTTACAAAATGTTAAGATTTAATTTTTGGGCCAAACTCATAATTTTAAGAGAAAAATATTGTTTGTTTATGCATAAACATGGTAAATTAATTTACTGGTCATTTAATTTATGTATTTATCAATAGTATTTATTCCTTTTTTTAATATTTTAAGTCTATTAAAGATTTACATTTTTTTCTCGTTTATTATCTGTATAACTTGAATGCACTTACATAAGTGTATATTTGTACATTATAGATACTTAGGCTCCGAATAAGAATTTGTATTTATTGAGTTTAGTAAAGGTTCATATAAATCTTTGGATAACCATAGTTATCTTACTAATAAAGCTACAGGTTCCCAATTAGTCTATTATTTAATTTACAGTATCTCTCATTCTTATGAAGTTGAATTGTTTTTTATAACAAAAACAAAGTATATTAAAATATAACAGTTCATGAAGGTTTTAATTGTTATGTTAGGTTGTGGATTGAATCAAAGAAGTATCCTATCTTATCCAGAGGGATAAAACAAATGGCTGAAGGAATGATTTTCTTCTATTCAAATTCTTATTTAATACATATATTTTATCCTTCCATAAAAATTTACAGCTCTTAAATAAAATATATATTATTCCTTGAATGTTTATTGGTTTTGAGGGAATGATTACTTAATACATCTATAGTTTAGTTTATCTATCATTTCTTTCATTTAAGGAGAAATGTGAGTGATTTGCCTAACTAGAGGAAGTCCTTCAGATAGTTGGTACTTCAAAAGAATTTTTTTAAATTTGAAATTAATAATATTTCATACTCCTGATTATATGAATTTATCTAGTAAACATTTCCTTCAGAAGTATAATTTTTCTCATTTAGATGATCTTAAAAAATGAAGTATTTAATTATTATTTACCAATTTAGATAAATTACTAGATAGTAGATATTTGCATTTTTATAAAAACCATGTTGCTTAAGATTTTTAGATTCATTAGTGATGGACTCTTTTTTCCCTTTTTAATGCTGCATGTATAAATATTTGATGTGCTGAGGGCTTAAGTCGCAAATATGAATTTTTCGGGAGAGCAAAAGCAAAGTTCAAAACATTATGTAAAATCTATTTATTGATATTTTTGTAATTGTTACTTTTATAAAACAATATAGTAGTAAGTCTATCTGAAGCATAAAGACCTTATTACAAACCAGTAGCTCTGATTTGGAATTATAATACGACATAATCTCCAAGTGCTCAAAAAGTGACTTAAGTCCTTATGACCGTGCATCAAAGAAATATTAAAGGCAGAAAAAAAAGAAGTTGCTTATACTTTTTGAAGACAAAATACATTTTGGGCCCAGTACGATCTTAAAAAATGGTCTTTGCAATTTATTTTTTTCATTGTTTATTCTGTAATTTCTATATATTACATGTTATTTTAAATTAAATTAAAAAAAAACAAATTTATTTTAATTTGAAATTTATCTGTTCTTCTACATTAATTTTTAACTGTTTGTTGATTTTTAGTTTTCTTTTTATGTAATACCAGATCAGCCTGGTTGGCTTTATATGGTTGATATAACAGTTATATATATATTTTTTTTAAGAATTGATTATGGGGATATATACCAAATACATTATAATTTAAAAAAATTAAGATAGCATAAATAGATGAAAATAGTAATCCTCAATAATAGAGAAAATTAAAGTTAATAACAAAAATAATGACATTCGTAGACCTAACAAAACAAACCATTGCCCTCTAATGGGGAAAAAAACATGTTAATTTGAAAAAAGAATGAGAAAAAAATAAAATAGAAGTAATGTCAATTATAGAATTTATAAGAGGATGTCCTGCAGCAGCCTGGGCTTCCGTCTTCGGGTTGAGGTTGGGTTTCACACGTTGTATGTCAGTTCTCCTTTAACTGGGAGTGGAACTTCAGGAATCTTTTTTTTTGATGTAATCCTCTATTGACTCCATTTGTCATTCCCGATGCAACTGGATATTTAATTTTGAGTCTAAATTCACAGTTCTAACAAATAATATACCATAACTTATCAATAGTTAGTTCCAAAGGGTCATTAAAATCCTTTAACCTGGAGTATCAACTACACACCCCATAAAGTTAAAAGTTCAACTACTGAATATAAGTGCAAAACTTCAGGGTTATTGCCAAGACTTGAAGTGTTATTCTAACTTTCTCAGAATATTGAGTTTAAGATCACAGTTGTGTGTCAAAAATCATAACTAAATAATCAAAAATCGTAGCTTTTAATGAGGTGTTAATAACTGACTGTAGCTGATTGATATGAGGAGATGATGGTAGGGGTGCTGTCAGTGAAGATACACTAATAGGTAAAATTTATTTTGAGGTGTAGATAGTTGACCGTAGATTAATGATTGGAGAAGTTTGTCTGGGGGTGCGGTCAGCAAAGAACAACATAAATAAACAAAACCATATTTATTTATTTATGTTGTTCTTTGCTGACCGCACCCCCCGACAAACTTCTCCAATCGTAAAATTTATTTATTTTTGCCGTAGTTTCGACCTGAATAGTATATTTTTCTAATTAGTATATTTTCTTCTTCTTGAGGTTCTTAAAGCTCAGTTAATAAAACAACTGTATTATGGCAATGTTTTGACCTTATGTTGTTCTCTTAGTCATGCCCTACAAAGGGTAAGTCTTTTTTTTTTTTTTTTTTTTTTTAAATATCAAATATAAAAATGTACAGAATATTATAGAACCAGAGAGCGTATAAATTAATTCTGTATATTTTAGTTTTTAATAGTTACGAAAATTCTTTGAAAAAAAAAACTTTTTTCACTGTTGGGCATGTCAATGAGAACAAAAAAATCTCGAAACGTTGCCACACTATTTTTATTACTGACTGCCTTAAGACCTTAAATATAATATCAGCAACATTCAAGAATATATATTATCTTTAAATAATTGTTTATTGTGCTTTTCTGTTTGATTTTTTTGAACATTATGTATGCTTGACCAGTTCCTGTATAAAAATGTATAAGTGGGATACTAATGAAAGTTTTCAAATTTTATTAAAATGAATATATTTCAAACTTTATTTACATTGAAATAACTTCATCATGTATATTTTACCATAAAAAACAATCATAGTTCTTGCTAAGAGCACTCGTCTTGGTTTATCCTGAAAAAAATCAATAATGTGGAAGTAAATAAATTTAAAATATTCAATACATTTAATATATATACGATTGACGATATGTGAATTTGATGGAGATGGTAAGGGTTACAGTCTAGAAAAATAATTAAGGAGTAGTTTCAAGTAATTATTAATAGCTAACGTTTCGAACCATACTGTAGTCATCAGTTATAAAATAAAAAGATACAGAGTACGTATAGCTAATAATACAAGAGTATAAAATTGAATGTAAAATAATCAGGTATAGAGGTGAAGATATATAAAGACATCAGTATAAACAAACTAGCATAAAAAGTTAATCAAAATCAATTTATTTTTTTATTTTATGCTACTTTGTTAAAAAAAATATATATATAAGGAAGTTGAAGATGAATACCAAAAAATATATTAACTGACATAGTAATGAGTAATTACTATAGTAATCATGTTCATAGTTTCATGGTTTTTATTTTCTGTTTCTTCGTGTTATTATTGATGATCCAGACAATGCACTCCAAGTCATGAATGAAAGGTAATGTATAAAAAAGGTTTCAATTAAATGCTATTTCTGAAAATTGTTAAGGCACTTCGTACTTGACTGATATACTTCCATTTTCTGTTTAGTCATATTATTATTTTAATTCTAAATCATTTTTTATTTACAGGAAACAAAATTTTAATTTATGAACTAAACATGAAAATATAAAAGTCAAGAGATAAAAGAATGTCTGATTTTCCAAACTTCATGCCAGACGCAAAAACAAACTATAATTAGATATACTAAATGTGGGTTATTTTGATTAAATTTTTAAAGTATTCTTAAAGTGTCAGTTCTTTTTGTTGACTACAGCTGTATAATTTACCTTTTACACATTTGTATTTGACTTGCAGATATTTGTTGGTTCCTACACAGGGATCTCCAAACCATGTATTACTTGATTCCAGTTGACATTCTGCCTTTTGGTTGCACCTGCAAAAAAAGGACTTATATGAATTGATATTATTTGTAAAACATTAATCAATTAAAAATCCATATGTATCTTGTTGCTTATAATTGTCTATAGTTGTAGTAGTAGCTGACACTTCAACTTTCTGGGGTTACCCCATCCCCATGATTTTCACTGCAAATTAATCATTATTATATTGTAGAGTGTCGCTAACTTCTTGCACTACTGAAAATTTCATGTAAATCTGTCTATTTGTCTTTTGGTACTGATTTACCTCATATTTTTTTTTTCATATGTGCCCTTTTCACAAAACAAATCAGTGTACTAGATAACCCTGGCATAGCTCAGTGTAAAATTGAAAGTATTGTGTCCCTTGGGTTCTCACTCCTTCAAATAAGATATCACCTCCTTGCTATAGAGAATTGAGAAGCTGATAAATATTACCAAAAGAAAAAAATCTGGTGCGGTGCGCTCATCACAGAACTTTCACTTTCCACCCTACATACATCTCCAAATTTTGTGTAGATTAGTGGGCTCCTGTTGAAGTTATTGCTGTTTTTGTGATGTAAAAAAAAAAACCTTAAGACCAGTAAAGGTGAAAATTATGAAATTTTTCTGTTGCCATGAAGATTTGTATTTTCAGGTGGGAATAACTGATATAAATTTAGTTCTTGCCAAGAATAAAACAGTTAAACATATACAAAAGATAACAAAGCCGTGATGTAATCGGGAAAGATCGGGAAGTCTCGACTTTTCCTGCTAGAATCGGATGTATCTATTTTCTCCTTTAGTTAATCATAAAATTCCTTAATAT
Source organism: Halyomorpha halys (assembly GCF_000696795.3). Classification (NCBI taxonomy): domain Eukaryota; kingdom Metazoa; phylum Arthropoda; class Insecta; order Hemiptera; family Pentatomidae; genus Halyomorpha; species Halyomorpha halys. The sequence continues at coordinate 479,526 of NW_027110901.1, forward strand.
TATATATTTATTAATGCTAAAAATGAGAACTGCTAATTTTTTCAGATAAACAAAATAAAATATACTTTAGAGGATAAATTTTTAAAAATTCATCACTTAAGCCCTGTCAGACTACTTCATTGAGGATAAGACTTAGCTGATGTTAAAGACCATTTAATTCTACATTAACATGGGGAGTGTTTATCCAAATCATTTTTGAAAAAATGTAAAAAATGGTTTCTATTAAGTAAAATTTCCAGTAAAACCTTGCCTAGGAGGTTCGGCAAGTTGATAAATATTACCAAGTAGAAAAAAATATAAGATACACTTTTTAGGCTTAAGAGGGTAGTACGCTTATACTTTATAACAACTATTTGCATTTAATTGAAAACTATTTTATACATTACTTTTTATTCACGATCTGGAATGCATTGCCCGCTTTGCATTGAATATTCTGACCTTGTGCATGAGGACATATGCTTTTATCTGTTCTTCCATAAAATGCATCTTCTATAATTAGGCTGGTATCTTTTGGGCACTTGACCTTTTGAGTATTGAATTCACAAATAGTTATTGTTTGTAAATCGTAGTTTTCATCTATAAGTTTAATTTTTTTTACATAAGATATACACTAGTATTGTCAATAAAAAGTATTGTTAAAATATCTTCATGTTGACTGCAGTTATATGATTTACCTTTTACACATTTATATTTGACTTGGAGATATTTGTGAGTTCCTTCACAGGGATCTCCAAACCATGTGTTAGTTGATTCCAGTTCACATTCTTTCTTATGATTGCACCTGAAAAAAAAGAAGAGCTTATGTGAATTGATACTATTTGGAAGAAATTAATAAATTTAAATTAATGATCCATGTGTATCATGTTCCTTATAATTGTTTTATTACAAAAGGCAACACCTCAATATATATATTTTTATTTTTATTTTATTACAATAAAAGTCAACACCTCAACTTTCTGATGCCTAGGAATGGTTCTGGCCCCATAGAAGGGTGCTTGGCCCCGCTTATAGCAAGCTGGTCAGCTTTTTCATTACTAGTGATTACTTTATGTCCAGGGACCCACACTAACTTAAGCTTCTTTGAGCTCACAATGACTCTAATGCCTGTTTGGATTCTCTCATCAATGTGGAGGTGACCTAAGGTGACTTAAGGGCTTGAAGACAGACAGACTATCTGAAAAGGTGGTGATAACTGCCCTTTCTCAGTTGACGGCTTCAGGGCTTGTAGCTGCTGACAAAATGGCAAGCACTTTTACCTGAAAAACAGTCGAGTATTTGCCTATTGGGAAACTTTGTTCTATAAATAAATTTTCTATAAAGACTCCTGCCCCCGTTAGACCAATCAAATCCTTCCTTGATCCATTAGTGAAACAGGGCAGATAATCCCTTGGGGCTTCTACTGAACCTTCTACCCAATCCTCTGTCTAAGGGTATAGTTAACTAATTTTGGTGTCCAAAGCAGGTGTTCTATCTAGAGGTGGTGAGCAGTACTGTAAAATTGGTAATTCGCTTTCCACCACTTTGGCTATTATCGAATGACCAATAGATTTTCCCATCTCTTTACATTGTCCATTTTCTTTCATTCTTAATTAAGCAATACCACTTCCCTTTAATCAATATGTGAAGCGGTATTAAAGGAAGGAAGACTTCTAATGCCTTAGTTGGTGTTTTGCAAAATGCCTCTGTTTCGCCAATACAGGCTATCCTTTGGATCCTACTGACCATTCACACATGGGAAGCCCTGTACAGTGCTAAACACCACACAATGCTACCATAGTAGATTCTATGTCTTATTATTGCTGTATAAATCCAAAGCATAAGCTTTGGGTTGAAACCCTAGGTGGTGCCAACAGCACATCTTACTTACTAAAAGGCTGCACTAGTTTTTCATTTGAGTTATGCCGAATGAGATCCCCAGTTAAGTTTAGCATCCAAACTAATACCGAGATATTTGACTTTTTGGCTAAGTTGGAGTTGATTGCCAAAGAAAGTTGGGGTTCGAAAGGTATCTAATTTCCGCTTTCTGGTAAATAGAATCAACTCAGTCTCTGATGGGTTTACTGAAAGCTGCATTTCATTGCACCATGTCTGTACAACATCATATGCAACTTTCATTTAGTTTCATGATGGTACTTGGTACTAATGAGGATCACTCCATTGTCAGCAAATGCTTGAGCAAATATCCTAGTGTCCTCAATAGGCTGTCCCTAACTAGGTACCATAGCAACGGTGAGATGCAACTCCCCTGAAGGCATACTGTCACTGTCTGCACCTGTAGTCTGGTGCTGTCTTCAGAAAGAACAATTATTCTATTATTTAAAACAAATCTGACCCTACTAACTATTGCATTCGAGGCAGAAAGGTCTAATAAGGATTTACAGACTGCCTCATACTCATGCCGTTTTGTTGAATGCCCCTTCTACAATATAATTAACATTTAATTGAAAACTTTTCTATACATTACCTACTATTCACGATTTTAAACGCATTCGCTGCTTTGCATTCAATATTCTGACCTTGTGCATGAGAACATATGCTTTTATCTGTTCTTCCATAAAATGCATCTTCTATAACTAGGCAGGTATCTTTTGGGCACTTGATCTTCTTTTTTTCAAGTTCACAGATAGTTATTGTCCGTGAATCACGGAATTGATCTATAAATTAATTTTTTTCACATAAGAATTATATTAGTGTTGTCAATAAAATAGAAATTGATTTTTTAATTTAATAAACAGGTATTTATAATATTATTTATTTATACCATTCTAATTTTTATAAACATTGTAGATACATATTATAAATCCATCATTGGTTGGATGGTTTAATACAATAAATTATTTTATATATGAACTTAAGGATAAGCAGTAATTTTAGAATATAAACCTTGTAAAAATAGCTATGGAAAAGATTGAAAATATTCTTATTCAAGGTGATTTATCTTTGGGATTTGCAGCTATCAATGCAGTCTGGATAGGAGACTCCCTTAGATGCCTATTGTTTAACATATGTCTAGAAAAAGCAGAGAATCTCTGATCCTTCAAGAAGAACCATTTTCGATCAAACATTCAAAAACTTTTCCCAGATGAAATTGATATTTTGGCTGAAATAAGAATAGCATCTGCTTTTGTATGCTATTTTGGATCTTTTCAACAATTGGGAAGCCGTTTATTTTCAAGATGTACAAAAAAAAAAAAAATAAAAACTTTATTAGACATTAATAAGACCAATACTAACTTATGGGTCTGAAACACGGACTTTTTTAAAAAAGTGATGAGTGAAACCTAAGTATAGTTGAATGATTCTTCATCATATTTATAGTCCAATCCACTAAAACGTGATGTTGGAAGAATATTTCAGGATGACAAATATTTGATACATTGGTGCACTGAACTCTCTGCTGAGCTTAGAGCTATAGTTAGGTATAAACTTAATTTTTCTTAATAAAAGGAAGATGGTCTGGGTGCGGTCAAGGAAAAAACTCAAATAGCAATAAAGCTATTTAATGTGAACCAACATTTTGCCTCAAGTTGAAAGGCTTCATTAGGACAAAAAAAGATACTAACACTTAAATGAGGTAACAAAGTAATAAAATAAATAACAAAATAAAATTTAACTAAGGTGTGGCTAATTATGATTTAAAATATGTGATTATAATTTCTATAAAAATGAACAATGTAAATTAAAGAAAAGAAAAAAGATGCACAGTGTAATGTAAAATTAATAAGGATTACGGAAAGGTTTTAGATCATTAATGAAAAAGGAAATAATAAAAAATAGAAAAAGTAGATAAAAAAAAACATAAAAATACAATACACACAAAAACAATTATTTTCCTTTATTCTTGATTTTACCCTTATTCCATCTTTTAATGTGTATCTATCTATTTAAGTGTTAGTATTTTTTTTTGTCCTGATGAAGCCTTGCAACTTGAGGCAAAATGTTAGCCACATTAAAAAGTTTTGTTACTATTTTAGTTTTTTCTTTAACCACACCCAGACCATCTTCCATTTATTATTACACACTGTCAATCACCGATCTCCCATTAATTTTTCTTGTCAAGATATTCTTTTTAACAATGGTTAACTAAGATCAACTATTCAAAAATTACCTTGTTCACACTGGTATTCCACAGAGAGGTATTTGTAAGTTCCTTCACATGGGTCATTAAACCAACTGTTGCTAGCCTCCAAGTGACATTCATTGTTATTTTCACATCTAAAATAAAATATATATGATACTTGAGCAGTTTGTGGTTTAGTTAAAATTTAAATATCACAATGTTTATTGATTTACGATTTTCTACTATCAGATTACCCCATAAGTAACCTAATTGTTAAGTAATCCACAAACTTTTCCTATCAATAGCAGATCCTGCTGGATGGACTAGTTTAAATTAAAGTGTATACAAAATAATATGGCAAGAATCTAGTAAAAATAATTTATGTAATGGTAAATATTTAGTTAATTCAAATAAAAAACAATGGGCCACACGTCAACTTTATAAAGCCGATATATTTTTATTAGCAAATGGTGGCATATCTTTTTATATTTAATTTTATCTTTCAAAGGTTGGCTTATGGGGTTCTGCCAAACCTTTTCAAATAGCTATTGTAAAATTTTGTGGTACAAAATAAATCAATTTTATTTTATATTTGCAAATTCATCGATTCCCATCCTCTAGTTTACCTGGATAAAACAACAGGTAAAATTTTTAACTCTTTAGAGATTGCATATGTTTTATCAAGTCATGATTAAAAATATTTCCAAGTAGTTCATAATTTAAGTCACCTTTTTTTAACAATAGATAAAGAGTTTTCTGCTATGCAATTGGTAGTTTTAATACTTTCATTGGGGCATGTATTTTTATCCATTCGACCGTAAGAGGCATTTTTAACCTTGATGATAGTACTTTCTGGACAGGTTATTTGCTTTGAGCCAGATTCGCAGATAAGTTCTGAATAGACAGGTAGATCTGAAAGGATGTTTCAAAATCATAGTTAAGTGATATGTTATTTTATCCTAGAATATTTTAAATTATGAAAATCATTTTTCATAAATGAAAAAGAATATATAATAGATGTACTATAATATTATGAATTTTGCTTGTTAATATTTACTATAAGCACCAATAATTTAACTTGTTGGCTAAATATAAATATGAATAAGGTTAATGTTTAATTAAAATTTTTAATTAATTATGAAATTTGAGTAAAGTGTTCAATACCTTGCCTACATATGTAGTCAACTTTGAGATACTTATAAGTATTTACGCAAGGATCTCCAAAAATATTATTTGAAGCTTCCAGATGGCATTGGACTTTATTTTCACATCTAAAATAGATTGAATGTAGTTAAAAAAAAATAAAAATATTTTCTAAGCATCTAAATTAATCTACATTAAAAATATTAAGCTTCATTAAATTATTTTGAAGTACTATTGCTTTCTCAAGAACTGACTAATATTTGCTTTTATTCTTAGTTTCATTTATTCATTCATCTATTTCTTAGTTGCTACCCATTTTTAGATGTTACCACTCAATAACAAAAACGGAATTCACAACAAAAATAATTTTGTTTTACAATTTTTAACAAACATAAAAAAATATCTAGAATGTATGTTTAAAAGTACAATTAAATGAATAAAAAAATTAAATTAAGAGTTAAATTAATTTAGTATCAATATATATATATACTTCTACAGTAAATCTGTAATTAAATTTGTTCATTGTACATCTTAGTCCTCTTGACAATGATTTAATAATTGTCGAGAGAACTAATTTGTTCCCTTCAAAAATTAATATTTTCTTCAGATCATTTTCATTTCATATATTGCATTTCCTTAATTTCTCTTTCACTGTTTCAATTAAATTCATAGTGGGTGATAAAAAAGGTGTTACCAGAACTTTAGTGTAATTATACAGTAGGCTAGTCCTAGTCAATAATGTTATTAAAATCTCTATATTTGATAATTTCAAATTTAATTCAATCATACCAAGTTGTTTTTCAGAATATCAACATATTTGAATTTAATGGAATTCTATCATTTTTGTTTAAATTTTAGTATTTGGTTTCCTTCAAATCACAATCGTCCTGTCAGAATCATACATTTTAAAATGTGATTCATCTGTAAATATAACATTATTCCAAAATTCATCAAACTTCTTTAGAAAATTGTTTGACTGGCCTGACGAAATGCTTTTATCAGATTAATCTTCCGTGATTGCCATATATTTTCTTAGTACATGATAAAAAGTTGAAACACTTATCGTGCATCCAGAACTTCTGCAAAATTATGCACAAAAGATGGGGATAGTGCTCATTTGAGAATTTGGTTCTGGTTCAATTACAAATGAGTTTTTCATCTCTAACATTTTACTGTTTTGGATGGTCTCTTTTTTCACTATCATTAAGCCGATTTTCACTTTTGTATTTTTTATTATATTTCACATAGACACCGGCATCATGTGTCTTTTTTTTTTTTTTTTATACATTTTTTCTCTCTGAAAAATATTTGAAGTCATTCTCTATCTTAGTTTTTTACTTGTATGTGCCATTTAATAACTTCCTTTCCAGTTAAGATATCACTTCTAAACTGAAGAAGAAATGTTTGGAATATAAAATCATGTTGTGGATGAGAATGAATGTAAACAGTTGGTACGATTAAATCATAACAAATTGTTATTTAGGAATAAATTTGACTTCCATGTTTTTTAACTGTTAAGTTAAAAACGTGTAAAACAAAATTATTCTTATAGTGAATTTTGCTTTTTATTATTATGTAGTGACCTCTTAATATAAAAAAACGAATAAAAATTTCCAAAAAAAAAGAAAAAAGATTGATAACAAATAAATTGATAATATTTTTGACACTCAAACTATATATTATATACAGGTATAAATGGTTCTATGAATGGTAACAAAGTGCCAAGTTTCAAGAGAGCTAAATATATCAAAAGGCCTCAGTTAGAATTATTTTACAATAAGCAATAAATTCAATTATATAAGAAAAGAATTTAAAAAACAAGCAATAAGCTTCTAAGCTACATTACTGCAGGAACTATGGATTTTTGAATTTCCCGCTGCTGAAGCTTGTTTTATAAACTAATACCTTGGTATGTATACCGATTGTTACTTTATTGATCTTGAAATTAATTAATTGTTTTTGTTTTAATTAAATATTTTTGTTTATAATTACTTTTTTTTATGTTAATCTAAATGTCGAAAAGATTAATTTCATGAGAATACCACTAATCTACTTTGGCGGGCAAGTCGAATTCTGAATGGCAGTGTTCACAAAATGAACCTGGACGAAGTTGGTTTGTCGTTTTTGAAGATATTTTAGAAATATAGTTTGTAGATTATGTCTTAAAAAGTTAATAAAGTGGTTTAACATCTTTTCCGTTTTGGACAAGACTTAGTGGCAGTTGCATAGAAGTCAACTTTTCGCTACTCATGTAAGTGGAAAAATAAAATAAGCCTAAAGTTAAGTAGTTTGTTAAAACTTAGGAAGAAAAAACGATCAGCTATTGGCCATTGATTTCATCATTGGCCATCAACTTTATTACTATTTTGTCACTGAATAAAAAAAGAAAGTTTTGTTATTGCACCTTATAATTTTTTTTTTCAATTTATTAGGTAGCTTCCATACTTTTATATCATTTAAAAAAAAAAGAAACTTAGATTAATAAACAAGATCCCATTGGACGTTTTCTATACTTATAATATATCAACATATTTTATGTTGATGTAATATAAGAACTTCCTAACTAAACTTCTAAACGAAATAATGGTATTAAGAAGTATCATACATATCTTTTTCTCATGTTATCGAATAATTTTAATTTTAAATCGCTAGCTTTTAGCGGTGGCCATTAATCGCTAGGAAAATTAAGAAAATACACCAATATCGATGTATCGATATGAAGTGTAACGATCACCTACGTTACGGTTATTACCATATCGTTGGAAATATAATGTGCTCAATTATAATTTTTTTTTTGTACTCGATGGTATGTTACTCGCTAGCACATATTATTTAAAAATCTCAATATGATAATTTAACTTTTTAAACGATCTTTATTTCTTTGATTGAAAAGTTGTGATATGACATTTACGTGATTTCACACTTTATAGGACCGAAATGGAAAATTTCATTCTAACTTTTTTTCATTTGAGATAGAATTATGAACAGTCATTAATTAAACATCCTAATTAAACATCCAAAAATTATTAATTAATGATGGTAAATCTTCAATTAGGGTTTTATCCTAATTTTATTAGTGATTCGTGCATAAATATGTAATAAATAAATAAATCTGTTCCGCTACAATCCATGAATGGTTATGGGTGCATTCGTTTTTAAGGAATTACTGTTACTAGACCAATGGTTGTGCAAGGAGGTGATTTGGTCAGAACCACTCTCGACCGCCTGATTTTTAAAGATGTTCAATTTAGCTGTTTTTAATAATTAACTAATTAAAAATATAAAAATTATACGTTAATGGTGGTAAATCTTTAAATGGGTTTTTCTCTTAACTTCACTCTTCATATAATTTTATTAGTGACTCATGTATAAATATATAATAAATAAATCTGTACTGATACAACCCATGGAGGGTTAAGAGTACAGTACTTTTTAAGGAAGTATTGTTGCTAGACCACCGATTGTGTAAGGACACTTCCTTTGATTTGGTCAGAATCATGCTCGACCGCCAGATTTTTACCCAATTAAGGGTACCCATTTTGTGAGGCTGGGTGGATCCCAGGAGGGTTCCAGAACCCACAGGGATGACTCACGGCTACAGTGTAACAGAAAATAATTATCTTCCCCTACGGGATTCAAACCCAGGTCCTTGGAGTTAGTAGCATTGTGGCTTACCACAGTGCCTCCGCGCTTCCCATGCATAAATATATATTTATTTTAGGTAGTATTATTTTATCTATAAAAATTATATATGTTTTAAGACCTCATATTAATTCTATTAACAATTAATATATTATGATATAGATCAATTTACTTCTTTCGTATGATATCTATGGTGTTGGTAGTTTTGCAGTTCTGATTAGAAATCTGATTGTGTGGACAGGTGTTTGGGTCTGTCCTTCCATAATTAGCATTCTTTATTCTGATTGCTCCATTTGGGCATTCAATATAATTTTGACCATTTTCACATATCACTAAGGTTTCTCCTCTCTTGTCTGGTTCAATTGTATCCGAATCTGTTGATTGAACTAAAAAAAAAAAAAAAGTGGTCATTTGATTTATTTATTTGTGATTGAAAAAAATGTGTTTGTTTGAGCAAAGAGTTTATTTACATTGGGGTTGTACACCAGTCGGAAAATTCAGGAATATATCAAGGATTTTCTGTGGGAAATTCAGAATAGACTTTTGAAAACAGGTACAGTCATAATAAGTTCAAAACTTTAATAAATTGGTTCGGTTTTCATAAACAGTTGGATAGCTAATTTTGCCAGAAAGGAAGAAAGAAAAATCAATTTTCAGGATATTGTTGATTTTAGTGAGAGAATATTTCGAAAATTGTAACAGATATGAAAATAAAATAACACAAACATTCTTAAAGGTAATGATAGCTTTAAATTTTTTGTTTAAATTTTAATACCCATTTACGAGATGTGTGAAATGTATTAGTGAAAAACCGAAGATAAAAAATAGAAATTTTTGATACCAAAGGGGATCATTATTAATTACTCTAAATGCCAAAATCGTGTAAACAGATTTTTTTTACTAAAACCGAATGATATATTTTTTAAAAACATCTCGGAAACTGTTCAGATTCTATTAAAGCTCAAATAAAATAACAAATTTACTCTCTTTAAATAAAACATTGATAACTTATTCTGTTTTTATTTCTTACTACCTGACCCGGAAATGATTCGCTATTGCTATATTTGAGGATGTATATATATTTAATGAACACAATTGATAAATTGTTATAAATTATTGTATTTAGTTAAACTAAACATTTACGTATAATTTATTATTATGAGTGGTATCATAAATTAAAGCAATATATGCGATAAGGAACGAAACAGAAATTAGTATTATGTTTTAAAAGCTATATCGATAATTCTTTTTTCCACAAAACTCCTCAAGGCTTTATTTATATCTAATAATGATTTGTCCCACTTTGCCCTGGTTACATGTTGTTAAATTTAAATTATTGAAAAAAATATATATTCATTAAAATATTGGTCGATTCCTCCTTGCTTATTTGGGTTAAGTTGTAATTACTGTTTTATTCTATTTTAGTTTATTGCAATGCTCTTAAACATACAATATTTTTAATAATACTAATTCTATATTTACAAATAAATTGTCAGACGCTTTTACATATATAGATGAAATAGTAAGAAAAAATAGCGGTAACTATAGTAAAATTCAGAGAATGCATTGGATATTAAAACTGACCTAACAGTATAATCGTTAATACTGATTCTATTTCGGTGTTTTTTTTCTTATTCTTTAGGACAATTTGATTGTCTATGATACTGTCATGTATATACTACATGGAATATTATTCATTATTTATTTAATTTTCTGTGAATATAATATCGTTTAATGGAATCATTAAGCTAGTAATTTTTTTCAGTATATATTATATGTTCCTTAATTTCAATGATTAAAGTTTATTTACGATAATAAGTTCAAGTATGAAACTAAAAACAACACTTTCTGTTCAAAATAATGTAGTTATTGACTTTAAGAGTGATTGTAAATTATAAGTTTTAAAAAATCGAAATAATACTTACTCACTTGAACAGCAAAGATCACTACCCAAAATAATTTGGGAAATACGAACTTGAACAGAGCCATATCTGTGAGGCGTAGCTATTCGAGCAGCTCTATAAGCAGTTAACACATCCCTTCCCCTACCTCTGCCCGCTTCGCCGTCTCCTTGACAACCGATAAGTAGTAATATACGTTCTTTTTAACTCTAAAAGGTTTTTTTTGGTTCACTACTTACTTAGTAAGAAAGTACTGATTGTCTTGTGCAATGAGATGATTTGGTCTGAATTACCTTCAACCTTCAGGTTTATAAGGTACCCTGTGGCTGCCAGAGGGAGCGTGAACTCCAGCAGTTTTCCGACCTCTAGGTCATTCCAAAGCCGGTTTTATAAAATAACCGGACTTGAAACCGAGCCCGGAAGATGGGACGACACTGCCTTATTCGCTGACCTTGCTACTTAAGAGCGACTTAACGTACAATTTTTTAAAAAGATTTTTCTTGCAACTAAACACAGCCTCTTAGATTAGATAAAAATGATCGATTTATTACTTGATCCACTGATTCAATGATAGGAGCTACTTTAAGCTAGGGTCGGGAGAGGGGAGGGGGAATGGAAATATCAATTCATAATAAAGAGGTACTATTGTTTGTTTACTCTGAGAGAAAGCTGGTATATTTCAGGAAATTAATTGAGAAAACAAAATTAAATTAGTTACTTAACACATATTCGTCTGGTAATGTTTTGCTTCGCCATTCACAAAAAGTAGGCATTTTTTAACACTATCTATAAAAATGATATGGCCAGTTCATAGAACTTTTTAAAAATCATATATTTTTTATGGACATTTAAAAAAATGATATAGGAAAAATTGTTTTGATATAAAATTTTTTTTTCTAAGTTAATAAAAATTAAATCCACAAAAAAGTTGAAATGAATTACTAAAACCACGAAGTTATCATTCTCTTTTTTATAAGTTGAAGTAATTTTTATTTTATATCCATTATTAATAATTTTTTTTTTGAAAATATAGAAAATTAAATGTACTTTAAAGGAAGATTTATTTTTTTTATATTCGGCATTTAAGCCCTTTCAAACTATTTCAATGAGGGTAAAACCAATCTGGTATTGAAGACCACTTAATTGTACATTGATTCACCAAGAACAATCAAAATTATTACTACCGTTTTTTCGATTTTCACAAAAATGTGAAAAATCGATTATATAAAGGGGGACTTCTGGCTCATCGATTTAAACAAAAAGTTGTAACATCCCAGGCACAGCATGTCCTAAGTATATACTTTCAGTTTAGTACAAAACGTATATTTGAACGTATATACGTAAACTGGAATTCCAAATTTTTCATGATCACAATAATCCTTATTGTCTATTTCATATATAGGTAAGTGGGAGTAAATATTCTTTTTCGGCGTCTGAAGACACTGAAGTTATTTGATATCCCAAATTTTCAGTAAGGGTTTAAACAGCATCACTCTACGATTCAACATTGTTACCACTTAGTGGATTATAAATACATTCTTCTTTGGAGTCAAACCATTATTACCCAGGAGTATTTTTAAGCATGAGCCAAGCTTTCGACAAGATATGGCACGAATTTATTGGGTAATAAGGAAACTTTTCTTTCAAAACTTTAATAAATAATTTCTATATTAGAAATTAATAAACCATATAGAATTAAAAGATAAGATATTCTACGTTGGAGAAGTAAAGAAAAGCTTTTAATTGAAAGTTAAAATTTTGACCCACTTTGCTGGGTATTATCAGCCATTTATACACAATTTATGAAAAGATATAATTTATTTTCGTATCTTGTTCATTTAGCCTTGATTGATGAAGACCTACAATGTGGGTCGATACGTTTGCAGTCGATAGATAGGATTTTAGTATTTTGGTTTAATTTAAGACGGCAGCCCGGACCATATAATTTTGCAATAATTTCTGTTATTCACCGTATACCTAATTTATAAAGATTATTCACTCGACTTCATAACTAGAAATAACTCTTAGAATAACCCCATGGGAATAACCCTCCGGCGCTATGGCTGTCACATCCTTCTCAACTGTAGTCTGATATCATACGATAAGAGTCTCATACGATAACAGGCGCCGGTCTGCCCTTTTCCGACTGAGCTGTAGACTAAGTTGTATGGGAGGATTGAGAATCAAAGATAACTGAAAAGCTCACTGTAGCAATTGCTGACGTAGAACTCAGCAACACTGCTCCAGGCGTACGTCACGATGTCGGAAACTAGATAGACACACTATCATTCTCCACTTTTACTGATTCCACTAGATTCTTGTCCTTAATACTTGAAACAATATTTCCATTGAAAAAATAATTTGGAGGTATAAATATATGTATATATATATATATATATATAAAAGGGAATGATCTAAATAACCCACAATAAACTATTCAATTACTGAGCCGATTTACATGCCATTTTTGTCGTCATTGGAAGGTTTAAAGCTACAGAAATCCCCGATTTCTCTGGTAGGAAAAAAGTAATGAACAAAGGGTTTTTGGTGAACAGCTCAGAAAGTATACATTCTTCCACGGTTATGAGAGACGATTCGTCTCTTTATGTAGAATAAGAAAAAATATTATTGATTCTATTAAACGATATTTATTCACGAAAAAATATAAAAGGTGACATAGTGAGGCTTGGAGTAAAGTAAAACAATATTTTTGTTACCTGAAACCGTCACCATTTTCCATACCAAATTATACCATTATACCATTTTCCAAAGAAATTAAAAAAGTTTTTCAACTTTATTGAATATGGGTTTCAAATAAAAAAAAACTTTTCAAACGTTTTATTTTAATTCTCCGTTTCTAATTTGTTTAACTACAAAGTTTGGTGAATATTATGATTGATGGTATTTCTATTTTTTTTATTTTTCAAAAAAATCAAAGGTGAATTTGAAATGTGAGGCAAAAAGTTTTGGCCAAAAAATTATTTTCTGTTTTTCTTATCGAAACTTTGTTTTTCAGTATTTTTTGAGGTGCTAAAATGAATATGAACTTTGTTTCACTCCTATAAAATCTTTTAATGGACTTTAATAGACCAGTAAGTCGGAATTGTTTCAAGATAGTATCATATTGAAGCGCTCTAAGGATAATTAGGTAAAACTACTTTTAAATAATTTTATTTGAGTGTGATGAAATCAACTGCGGAATAGAAAAAAAAATCATTGAATTCAAACAAATATTAGCAAAGATACAGTTTATCGAACTTATAGCCATACTAAAAAAAAAAAAATTGTAGAATTTAGGCAGGTGTTCTTTAAATTTTGTTTATTTTTTATTATAAAGCTGAACACCGAACATTCCAAATAATAATTTTTGTTAGTTAATGGCCTACATAGATCCTTATTTGACCAATATTAGTAATAAGAGATGAAACAGTTTCTGTATTATAGTTTTAAAAGTGTATTTTATTTACAATTGATATTTTATTTACAGATTTTTATTATTTTATATTGTTTATAATTTTATATTTATTACTTGTTTTTTCCTTTTAATACTCATATTTATTACTTGTAAATATATTATTTATATATTTATTATTTTTTCAATTTATTGATAGTTTTTCTTATTATTGGTATCTTTTTAGAATTATTACTTTATTTAATTTATTTTTGTTTGCCCGTATTAGAGTGCTTTTTATACTTGGCTGAGAATATTTTATTATTGTGGACGATTATGTTTGGTTGATGTGTATGTATATTTTTGAATTGTGTTTTACATTTGATGGAAAAAGAGAGAAGGTTTTAAAATTAAAATAATGGAAAAATTAAATACGCCTATAAAGAGCGATGAAAATCTAGAAAAAAAAATTAAAACATGTAAGGGAAAAAAATCATGTATAATTTTAGCACATAATTTAGAATTTTTATAATGTGATTATTTATATTTTATGCTCTGACTACATTTATAGGCTTAAATAGAAAATTATAAGTATGCTGTGTATGAGGCAACTCAATGAACTTGGCCAGTACAACATTTTTAATAAAATGTTTTTTTTTCTATTACTACATATTTCTATTATATTTTATTTTAAAAAAAAATTTTTTTTTTTTTTAATTTGGGTCATTAATTTAATTCAATGATTTTTTTTTTTACTGGAAATTTATTCACCATATAAACATTATCATCACTTAGCTTCAATATTATGACTGTAATGAAACGATTCAGATCACTGACCTATCGATGATGGTCCGGTAAAAGATTTTTTAGGAGTGAAACAAAGTTCTTATTCCTGTTTAGCATCTCAAGAAAAGCTTAAATACGAATTTTCGAAAACAATTCGTATTTTTTTCTGTTTGAATTGAACCTGAAGTTTCAGAATTAAATTTGAAATTTAGTTTTTTATTGTTTCATTTTTTAATATTTTATTCGCAAAATTCTTGACTACAACTAATTAGTTCAACTGTGTGAAACACAGGAATGTTCCAGGTTCTCAGAAGTATAAACTTTCTTAATGCTCAAAGAGTTAATTATCTATGATCGTTATTATTTATTTTATTATCGTAGTTAATTTCGTTTTTTAAAAATTAAAATTAAAAAAATATATTTTTAAAATAATTGAAATATATTATTTGTACAAATATCATTGCAATGTTCAATGTACTTTCGTATCCCTTATAAAAGAAATCCCTGCTTATATTTACAGTATACAATGCACTTACTTATAGATAGCTAATATTTTCTTAATTAGAATTATTTGAAAACATCTACTGCTGAGAACTTAGACATTAGTTTAAAAATACAAATATTTTATTTGCACTGCTATATGTTTTATTGGTTCGAAAATATTTTAAATCCTTTATATTATTCAATTTTAATGGGTCTTACAAATTAAAAAAAACGTATCAATTTAATGACATTGTTTCGAAAACAATTTTATTCGTCTAACCAAGAAGATTTAAAAATAAAATAAATGCCCGTTATAATTTTGGTTAATAATGTTATTATTAATACTAATTTTATTACTAGTAATTTTTCATAAATCACTCCTTCGTGTAGTATAATCATATCATAAAGTTTCCTTATTAGATTAAATAATGACGTCTACTGTGGTTCCGATTTACTTTTGAGACTTTTGATTTACAACGGCTTTGGCAACGTAACATCTTTCCTCAACATTTTAAGGAAGTAAATTGAAAATAATGTTGTTATATCTGTAAATAACTGATATTGTAATTGTTGTATGTTTAGGAAAAAATATAAACTAAAAAGAACTACCAATAGTTATATTTATTGGCACTCTTTGACGCCATATTTAAGATGAGTATAACAATATTTAAGACTTGGTCTTGAACCTAGTGAAAGGAATGCATGAGGACAGATCTTCCTTCTTCATCACCACCCTAATGTCCAATTCGTCATTCGGGTCCAGCCCACCGACTGAGTGCTCGGCGCCGAAGTCGATACCGCTACCATCCATAACGTCGGTCCATTCCTTCTCGTCAGAACCCTGTTTAGGCAAGAAACAAAACTGTTTTAGAATAATGCACATTACGTGGTAATTAAACTGACGGAAATTATTGTATACATATGAGTTAGTAACAGAGTTCGAAGTTGTTATTTTACTAGGAATATTTTACCACCAATTTTTATTAGAGAATACATATAAGAAGGGGGAGGTGTGGTAAACAAGAACAAAAAATAGTTAACAAGTATTTATTTGGCATCGTTTCGCCTCATTCTGCTGGGCTTCATCAGGGCTAAAAAAGATTAAAAGAAAAAAACAAACTAAAAATTTGTTAAAATGTAGTATAAAAGGATACAAAAAAGTAAACCAAGGTTCGATTAAAAAATATAAGTAAAAAAATGATCAAATAGAAATAAAAAGAACATGTTCAATAATAAATGTATTTAAAAAAGAAATAACATAGACAAATCTTTATATATTTACAAATATCTTTATATATTTACACATATCTTTATATATCTACAAATATCTTTTTTTTATATACACTTTTAAATAATATTTTTGTATAGTATGTCTAAAATGAGTTTGCCTGTAGAGGAGCTCGCGCGCCTTCCACCCTTACTCTTCTCCTCACCATAACAAAACCTTCCTACCAGGAACAAAAAGTTTGTTCCAAGAGGCAGTCCAGAACTTATAGTAGTTGATAGTTTTCTTTACCTATAATATTGCGATATTAATGAAAATAGTTTTGAAAAACTGAGGAGGGATTTCTATTTGCAAAGTTGCTAAAGTATCTCGAGGTAAGGATAGGAAGTCTGAGTAGATCTGTTCCAACAACCACTTCTGACTCCTCTTTGCACCCACAGGCCAACTCATCTTATATAAGTATAGTACATCTAATATTTTCATAATTTTTAATCCTACCATAGTTTGTTTTTTGTATCTTTCTATCCTACATTGTCAACATATTTTTAGTTGTTTAGTATGTTTTTTACCCCTGAAGCACTGCAGAGTGGGGCGAAACGGCAATAAACGTATGGAAAATAAATAGTTGTTAAATATTTTTTGTTTCTGTTTGACCGCACACCCGACCATCTTCTTCATATTTTGAAAAATATGGTCAATCATTTATATTTATGTATATAATTTTTTTTTACCTTCATTTGTGCCTTATACTTAGTTGATGTTGCTTTATTAAGTTTTTCTGTAGTAAAAGTAACAGTGCTCTTGGTTACATCTTTTATTGTTGGTGCCCCTATAAAAGATGTACTATTATATTCAATTGAATTTTTAGATTTCCTCAGTAGTAAAAATCAAAATTACTCCTCTAAGTTGATAAATTTAATCTATGTATTACCCGGTGAGTCTTCTGGATCCCATATTTCTATAACAAAAAGAAAAAAAAAACAATATTAGGAATGGAGCTGTAATAAATTGAAGAGGAAATGATTAGATAATTTTTTTATTTTAATTGCATAATTATGTAATTTATTAACTAATTGTAAAACAGCTAATATTGTTCCCTTTGGTAAACTTTGAACCACTTTTAGTACTCCCTTTTGTTAAGAACTAACAGCTTTTGTAGAAGCAACTCGATATCTGGTGGCTAACGTGATTATATGGTTAGACTATTTTCAGTCAAAGGCGGCCAGAAGACAGTTTTCACGAAAATAGATTAAAGAAAATCAGTTGATATAAAATTACTTCCTAAATTTCAATTAAAAACTATTTACACTATATCGGCCCACTTTTCAAGTACTTCCTGTCTGAATATCTAACGAATTTTCTGTTAGCACAATTAAATTATTTTGTAGACTAAATCATCTAAATTAAATCATGTTGTTCAGATGTTATTGTCGTTTTTGTTAGCCGTTGTTGTTAAAAATTTGAATAATATAAAAGACAAAACGTCCAAACGTTCTATTAAAAAATATTTGTTGTTACTGTCGCAGTTTGAAAGTGATTTGCAGTCTTGATTTATTTAAGCTATTAAGAAAAATCTGATTACACATATGAACTAATCAAGAACTTGTTTGTTTCTTTTTTTTTTTTTAAATTTATTTATTGTTATTTACAACTGTATACAAATTTATACAAGTAAATTTGCTGTAGGTGACATAGTGACATGATACAAACATGTGGAGAATCTACCCATTGATAGAACTCCAATAACATTTCTCGAGGCCATTTTCTTTTCAGACGCCTAGGAGGATTATTAGGTAATGGAGGAGAAGCCAGGTTAGAAACAAGTGGATTTGGGTAGGTTGGGAAGTTTGTCACGGAAGCAATGGTATCTGGTTCTGGCCAAATCGAGAACATTGAGGTCCTGATGTATGACTAGTTTTGTGACAAAGTAAGGAGCATTAAGGATTTTACGAAGGATTTTAGACTGTAAGGATTGGATTTCGGGAGGAATTGATGGTTTAGTGGAGCCCCAAAGCTCAACTCCGTATGTCCAGAAAGGCCTTATTATAGTCATGTAGATTAGTCTTTTGTAATGGATTGGCAATTTAGATCGTTTGTCTAGTAAATGTTGTAATAGTCGAAATTGACGAGCACTTTCCTGTCTTTTCAGCCTTGATTGTTGATATGATTGTTTCTTTTAAGAATCCTTTTTATATAATAGAATCAGTCTACGTGTTTTATTGTGGATGCTGTTCTCCTCCCTAGCGCCCATTTCTAAGTTATATCCGTTCATAATTTATGATTACAGCTTTTGTAATTTTAACAATGACCGTTTCTTTTTCAAATGATATTTCTAAATTTAAATATTTAAAAAAAATTTATTTATAGACCTTTTTCAACTGTATTTTCTAAAAATACATCAATGTAAGATAATAATGGTGTGATACAGGAATGTAGAGAAACTACCAATTGGTAGCACTTTAATGATAGTTCTATTCCATCTTCTTTTCAAGCGCCTTGGAGGATTGTTAGGAACTGAATAGGAAACAAGGTTAGAAACTAGTGGGTTTGGGTTTTTAAGGAGTTTATTATGGAAGGATTGATATCTGGTTCGGGCTAGATTGGTTACATGTGGATCATTAAGGTCTTTACGGATGATTTTATTTCGACAAAGTAGGGAGAAGTGAGTATTTTACAAAGGATTTTGGATTGTAAGGATTGGATACGAGAGGAATTTGAAGGTTTCCTGGAGTCCCAAAGCTTAACTACGGAAATCCAGGTAGGTCTTATTATAGTTGTACAAATGAGTCTCTTGTAATTAGTTGGAAGTTTATTCCGTTTGCCTAGTAAGTGCTGTAATAGTCGGAATTGACGAGGAGTTCTGTCCCTTCTGCCTTGCATGAGGATTCCAGGTTAGTAGTTTGTCCAGAAGCAGTCCAAGGTAGCGGATCTGTTCGAGAGTAAGAGCAGCATTATTAAAGGATACTGTATGTAGGGCAGTCGGTAGGTTTACGGGAAGGGAAAAGTGATTTGATGGGATTTATTATATGGGATGCAATTAAAGAGTTATTAACTGCGAGCACACATGTTTCATCGCCATACGTTGTGAGGATACTGTTAGGATTGGTTGGGATGTCAGCAGTATAGACTGCGTAGAGAATGGATCCGAAGATACTACCTTGATGAACAACAGCGGACTGAAGAGGGGTGAATAGGAACCATTGTGGTTTACTTTGAATAATCTATATGTGAGATTTAAATAATTAAAATATTATTCATTAGTACGCACCTCCGCAGAAATAATCTAACTCGAGATATTTTGAAGTGCCTCTACAAGGGTCACCAAAAACCTCATTGGTGGCTGGTATGACACAACGGCTCTTTCCTTGGCATCTGTAGGCACCAATCATTATATAAGTTTTTAAAAGAAATCTATTTATCTCTTTATGTTTCACTGAACTATATCTATATCTAGAATTCTTACGTATAGACTCTGAAATATTTTAGACCAGCGTGTATTTTCAACCAAACATTGATTTATGTATCTGCAGAGTGCGGTAAAAGTAAATTGGTTGTTTTTAACATGATGTGGTAAATTTTAATATTTTCCCCGTGAGTAATTTTACTGACCTCTTAGATATTACCTTTAATCTACTCTGAAAAACCTAACAGCAAATGTTTTGGTTAAAGAACCATGCAGATTTCAGTATGTCTTTAGCTTTTGAAACACCTGTTGTATTTCGGCCATTTTAATATTCAAAAAGTATATAGATGATTCATAAATCATAATAAACGTCATTAGCCTTGAAAAATTAAAAACCAAATGCAGAAAAAAGATATCACTAGTAGTATATTATTAATTTTTTTCTCAAACTATCCTTGCTCACAGAAAATAAATGTAGCCAGTAACTTGATTAATAAAGCAATATCCTAAAGAGACTCAGAATTTTAAAAATATTTGATATATCATACTATTTGAAAATGTTTATCTAAAAAATTAATAAATAAATTGTGGTATGACACAAAACAACTTTATAACAAATAATAAAAATGGAAACAGTAATATAGAGAAACCATTAGAAATAAGTGATAAAATGAATGCCAATACTAATATCAAAAGAAAGTGTTTCAGGAAAATAACTAAACCTAATCAAATGATGATAACTAATTTTTATAGAAATGCAGATAATATAAAAAAAAACAGATAAAGTTGATCCACAAGAAAAAATAGAACAGAATAATTATAGAAATAAAAATTATCAATATTTTAAAATGAATTATGTACCAGGTTTGACAGACAAAATTAAAATGACAATTATGAAATATGACCACAGTAGTTTAAACTTAGGATTATGTAATGATAATAAATTAGGGAATTTCCCCAACAACATGAAATTTAAAATAAAAAAAAATGTAATTTATAAAATTAATTGTCATAATGAGGGGTATATATTGGTGAAACTTCCAAAAAATTAAAAAATAGAATTGAACAAGATAAGAGTAATCGGAAAAAAAATTAAATACTTAAGACTAAATTAGGAGACTAGATTAATTATAAAATTTGAAATTGGAGGAAATAATTTTGTTAAGGTAATTGTTTTAAATACATTTACAATATTAAATTATTGTATTGTTGTTCGTATAGTATGATATGAGTTAATTTGTATTTTAGAGTACCAAAACGGATAAATTACAATGAAGAACGTTATAAAGGAAGAGTTAATCACTTCAACTCATTAAATAAATAAACCGATCATCCAGCTTAAAATATTGTTACGAGGTTATCTCATTCGGTTGAGAAACAATATAATAAGCAACAAATATGCGATCACCGTTCGATTTGATCGGTTCGTTCAAGAACCATGTTTTAATCAGTGTGAAAAAAAATCTTACGAGAGAATTTTTTTTTTGATGATTGTGAATGTTCCTTAGTGGTAATAAAGGAAAAATTGTGTTGGCTCCCTGTTTTTTATTTCTTGACCCGAATATAACGCTATAATATTAAGATGACTTCAACTATTTTTCTCACTCTCCTAACACTTACGTGAACAGTATCAAAAGGAAGCTGAATCCTATCGCATCGTTTCCTATCAAGGGTTGAATTGAACCCTAGTAACAGTTGACACCTTTCTTTGTATAAATTTAATAAAGAATTGAGAACGTTATTATATTATATTATTATGATTAGTATATCCAATTTGTTTCTTCCATCAAAAGTAATTTTGAATCAATGAATTGATTATATGCTGGATTGAAGAGTTTTGGTGGCTAAATATTCTAGTGACCAAATTGACTGATGGATTCGTAGTGTAAAGAAAAGTTTTCTATCAAAAAGAGGTCCTTAAAATTATACTCTGAATTAATTAAATAAAAATATTAAATAGAAGAACTTGAACTACATTTACCTTCCATATATAATTGCGATTTCGTTAGGGCTGGAACAGCCTTTTGGCTTCATCGGCCTGGGGCTGTTGTTGCAGACGAACGGGTGCCCTCTTCCGTATTCCGCTCTCACGACATTGATCACGGAACTGTTTTTGCAAACTATTTCCATGTTACCATTCTCGCAAGCTGCTGCGTAGCCTAAATCGTCTGGAAAGATTGGACCTTAGTAAAATTTAAAGTAATGCCTTTTTGATCCTTCAGTGTGATAGAATATAAGATATTATAGATTGTAGGAATATATTCAATTGGTCAATAAAGGTCCAAAAAAGTAAAGATTAATTATTGATTGTTTAATTATTAGTTAATTGACCAATTAGGTGATTAATTATTTATTAAATATTAATAAATAGTTAATCTTTACTATATTGTACCTTTATTGACAACTACCTGGACTATAAGATATTAATACTAACCTTCATTCTCAACTACTAACCTTCTCATAAGATATTATAGGTAATGATTAGTCTAGCAAAGATATTCAATTGAACTATAATTTGTAATTATGTTAATAAACGACTTTATTACTAGCATGTGAATGCGATTGTATTTTAGTTCTGAATTGTAATTGTATTAAATCTAATAACTTTGAGGTTGTTTCTCCTGTAGTAATTTTCGTTTCATTTGTATATACAATGTTTTACAATCTATAAAGTTAGATTCACCTTGAGATTTTTTTTTGTTTTAGAGAATATTTGAAGAAGCAGAACATGAGAGAAGTACGACAAAGTAAGTAGCTGAATTTTTCTAATAATATCGCTGCTTTTCTTGACTAGTGGCACGTCTAACAAAAGGAAGTTTCTATTTTATTTAGAATTTTACGTATTTTAAAGATACAACCGTA
Organism: Halyomorpha halys; assembly: GCF_000696795.3. Lineage (NCBI taxonomy): Eukaryota > Metazoa > Arthropoda > Insecta > Hemiptera > Pentatomidae > Halyomorpha > Halyomorpha halys. The sequence goes on from NW_027110901.1 coordinate 502,422, forward strand.
AGCTGCGGTTACTTTATTTACTGAAGTCATCCTACAGTCTTTCCTAAAGCTATTAGACTTGTTAAATAAAACTCTAGCTTTCAGTCAATGGAAAACCTCAAACACAAAATTAAAAAAATGTCAGAAATGCCAGAATTTAGGAAAGCGACATTAGGCCTACAAGGAAAAATGAGATAACTCTATTTTATTTTGTTGATAACGATTTCTGATATTAAAATGTCGGTTGGGATAGTAAAGTTAACAAAGGAGAAGAGAGGCTTCTATGGATCACAATCGCAGTTGAATTTCATGTCTATTATATAATAGGCAATTCCAAAATAATTTTTTTTTTCCTGAACGTTTATGAAAAAGTAAGTTAGCTCGTATTTTTCCGGTAGTTTTTATATGTGAAATTTGTTTAACATTGTTTTAGAAAAAGGCGGATTTTAGCGGGAAAAATTCAATACATGGACTTGATGAGAATCAAACTAGACTCCTTTCTTTCATTTAATTCTTATTATTAAAGAAAAAATTAAAAAATAAACATTTTAAAAATTTTAAATATTAATAAATATAAATATTAATTTAATGTTACTCATGTAGTATCCCGTCGATCAAATGTTTGATATGGTTTGGTGAATTATAAATTTTCCTATGTAAATTTTGCGCAGTAGTATTTAGTTTATGGCACTTTATCAGGTTATAATTCAAATATGGGTTACGGAATTGTACCCAAGTACCATTTTAATAACCACAGTGCCACTAACAAAATTATTAGTTTATAAATATAGTATATATAAAAAAATATATCTACAACATAACAAGTTAAGAAATAGTTATAAATATATTTACACATACTCGCACATATAAAATTTACTACTAAGGCTGTTTGTTTATTCTTCATGCTGAAAATAGATCGCAAGGTTTACAAATATTTGCAAGGTTAATCGGCTGCGATACTGAAAACTTTAACTTACATATATGTTTTGTTGAACATGTCCTTTTTAGATAACTAAGAAAAGAAGGTGATTAGTAGCTGCGTATTTACGATGGTACCAATAATAGCTGAATGACTCATTAATTTTATCTCATTAATGACCATTGAGTTCTAAGTTATATAATTTATTATTTATTGACTGGTATTTAATTTGGGTGCAAACTGTACGTACCTAAGTTTGTATGTTACAACTAAATCGTATTTAGTTATCTACTGATGTAAGTAAACTATTCATAAGCGTTAACCACATAAACATGAATTTCACATGCACCTATCGCGTGCCCTATATACGCATCTTTAAGAACTGAGGGCTAAAGTCACTGAAGGTATTTTCTAAAATCTTGAATTAAATCCGAAAATACTATCTAGAAGAACATCTCTCAACCAAGTCACAACCTTAATAGTTCGCCGAATTGTTGGATGTTTTAAAATTTTTAATCAACCTCCAAAGTTATACTTATTGACCTGACAAGACATTTTCAGATGTTTAAAATATAGCTAAAATACAATTTAGAGTTGTATTTCACACTTGCTTTCAATCAAACCATATTCATATTAATCTTCATTGGTCTCGGTACAATGGCATTGTATTCATGAGCACACCCAAGAGGGGGGCAGCTGCTGCCCCCCCTAGAAGTGAAAAAAATATTAATTTAATAATTTTTTCCCATGTAAATAATTGTAATAACTTATAAAGCTCTGCTATAATTATATATAATATTCTTAAAATTTTGGTTTCGTTCTCCTTTTTCGTGCTGAAATGTCGCAACCTGATTGACTATGGCTTGCCCCCCTAGTTTTAATCTAGACTCTAATTTTAACTTCTGCAACTAGTACAAAACGCTTCATGCAGATCTAACACTTTTATTCATTTATGAAAAAAAAAATGAAGAGTAAAAATCATTCTTGTCGATGACTTCATTCGAAAGTTCATTGAGGAAATATATAAATTTTATTAATAAATCTGTACCACTATAACTCATGAAGGGTGAGAGGTTTAGCAATTTGTAAAACTAGTACTTTCGGTTTTTGAACAACGTTAAGATACGGAGGTGATTTGTTCATGATTACGTTCAACCGGTTTTCCTAATTAAGGGAGTCCACTTTTTAGAGGCTAGGTTGGCCCTAATAGGGCTCCTGAACCCACAGTGTTGACTCATGGCTACAGTAACAGAAGATACAAATATTAACATTTATTAATGTTAATCTTCCTAATTAAGATACTTGAGATTTAATAATAATTTTTACCATGTACTTTATTTTAATTTATTATTTACTGCATTCATTAAGTCTAGTCCACAATATAAAAGTAGTATTTTCAATTTTTTAATGGTAAGCTATACCTTAATCTGATGCTTATTATATCATAAAGCCAAACACTACATTTTTATTAAGGTGTTATATATAATACTACTATACATATAAAATAATATTGTATCGAAATCAATATGACACACTTATTTTACCTACAATACATTGATATTCAACAGTGAGATATTTGTGTGTCCCTTTGCACGGGTCTCTGAACCATTTGTTGACAGAGGACAGCTCACACCGTTCTTTTTGATCACACCTGGAAAAGATATCACTGTTAGATAATAATTTTGAAAAAAAAATATGATGATATAAACAACAAAAAATATATAAAATGTGCGGGTATATATTTTGGAATATCGCTGATTGACCGTGCGGTCTAGAAAAAACTCAAATAGTAATAACTATTTTATTTGAGCCAACGTTTCGTCCCACGTTTCAGGGCTTTGTTAGGTCTAAAAATAGATACAAACACAATACAAGTAAAGAAGTAAATGGAAAGTTAAAAGAGTATACAATTTTTACTTAATTTAATCAAATTTTTACTTTTCATTGTATTCCCTTTTAACTTTTGAATTACTTTTTTACTGATGTTAAGAGTTTGTATCTTTTTGTAGTTCTAACGGAGCCCTGCAACGTGGGACGAAACATTGGCTCAATTAAAATAGTTATTACTATTTGAGTTTTTATTTGACCGCACCAGGACTATCTTCCATTTATTATTACGTATATATTTTATTCTTTAATAGTGAATATATCGTTGACCATAGAATGTTCACGCGGCGTTTTTGTTAATTAATTTATTGATTAGGGCAGAAAAAAATCATATAATGATTAAAAAATAAGAATCAAAATATTTATTTTATTTTGTTTATCTATTTATTCAACCTTTCCTTAACCTTTGGGCAATACAGGCGTTTCCAGCGGTTTTGGTATGAAAAGGCTGCAAATATTAAAACTTAAAATTTTGAAAACAGTTGTGGAAATTCTAATTTCCATTTGTTCTTTCTTCACTCGCATCTCTTGTTAACCCTCTTCTTGGTGGGCGCTCAGGAGCCGGTTCTCTTCGCCCTAGGTTGAAGTGGGCATATTTTTGTAATACGGGTAGTTTATCCCTTTGTGGCTCAAAGGCAATGCAAACAACAATTATGTGTTTAGCAGTTTCAGCAGTTTGTCATGCCACAATAAAGTCTTAGGGGGTCGACATCCATCCCATGGCGATGAAGCTTGGCTCGTAAGTCCATATGCCTCGTCAGGAATGGGAAGATCCAGTAGTCCGGGGGATTCCACTTTGCTTTAATCCGTGACCGGACGGTGGGTAAGTACTTTCTCAAGGTAGATCCATTCCACTCACGACTCTTCCATCTTATCCTGGACTTTGGTTTTCCAGAAAACTTGCTGAGCCTTATTTCTTATAGTATGTGTCAACCTGTCTTCTCGCAGGAGGAGGTCGAGAGGAACCTCTCCTTCCTACACCGTCTCATGAGACACATTGCGGTATTACTCTAGTGACTCGCAGAACAGCCCACAGTCACTTAGCGTATAAGTGGAGGATCTGGCTAATGCCCTTTCAACCTCCGGGGTTTGTTGGGATGAGCGAAATTGGATAAGGATTGAACTAGATGATTGGATATTTTTTAGATTAAAATTTATAAGGTTGGTTAGTATACACTTAAGAACATAAAGGATGTGAAGTTCATAAGTGGAAACGTAATATCGAGCGTTGACTATTGTTCTTATGATTTTGAATTGAAAGGATTGGGTACAATCGATGTTCAAAAGCTTTGCTGTCTCTCTCAGTTCAAGTCCATTGGTCCAGATAGTTCTTTATATAAAATTGTTATTGAGAGATGAGAGGCCAAACTAAGTTTTGGTATAGTTGGCTGAATCTTCCATTTAGTTCTTGTCTTTGAAGTCTAGTGTGTGGATTCCACTTTAATCTTTCGCTTAGGATGAAGCCAAGATATTGCACTGTGTTAGATCTAGGTCAAAGGATGTTATTGAATTGTACTAGTGAAGAGGGAATACAGCGGGGGATAAAAGTCACATGGGTACATTTTTTCATTTACTTTTATCTGCCATCGGATGCACCATTGTTCGACATGGGGACGATGCATTAAGAGATTGGAAGAGGCTGTAGCGAGATGAGGATGGAGTGATAGAGTATAATCAAGTTCTAGCCATTAATCAGGGCTGAGAAAAGGAAATATTCAACCTTGAAAGTATGAAAGAGACTAAGAATAAATATAGCAATAGAAATTAAACATGAATATTTTAAACGATATGAAAAAGTATAACAGCATTTCTGGATTTTCTCTTTAGGAAGTCTGGTAAGTCGATTCATAAAAATTTTTTGAGGTTAATAAACTTCCAATTGAATGTAATTTATATTAAATTATCATATTATAGTAGAACGTTTCGGGACCACTGTCTCATATTCATGTACTTTAAACCAACAACAATGATAAACCATCATAACAACAATCTTCATCCTTATGTATTATAATTCATACAATTATATTCACCTCATAATTTGAATTTCATATAGGAAATCATGTCACATCTTTACACTATTCTCACTTTTCTACCATTACTTATTTATGCATCTTTACTTTTCCCTAGCACAGCCATTACTCTATATTTCTTGCTATCTCTTTGGTCCTTATCTCATGTCCAGTGTGCTGTTTGGTTACCTCCCTGTTTTTTTTATATTGAAAAATTATGAGGTGAATATAATTGTATAAATTATAATACATAAGGATGAATATTGTTGTTATGATGGTTTATTATTGTTGTAGGTTTAAAGTACATGAATATGGGGCAGTGGTCCCGAAACGTTCTACTATAATATGATAATTTAATATAAATTACATTAAATTGGAAGTTTATTAACCTCAAAAAATTTTTATGAAATATAACAGCATGTGTATGAAGATTTGTGAAAATTACTTTAATATAAGAAAAGTTGTTCACATACATTTTTAATACTTTGATTATATTAATATTGACATTGAAATGGATATGATCTCACGTAAACATGAATATTCTATTACAGAGCTTCATTAATTTTTAAGTTATAAGATAAATGTAGATATGTATTGTGGTTCACCGATATTCAGGATTTTGCCTTTGAAAATAAATCACATAATTTTCTCATACAATAACAGAATGACAGCAAGTGATATAGTACAAGAGCCCAAGAGGAAAAAAAAGATAGTTATTTCAACCCAATTTTTGATTATTTTAATGAAAACTATGTATGATTGTCTAAATTTATGAGTGTGCCAAGTATAGGTAGGAGAATACAAAATAGTAGCTGTTCTAAAACGTTAAAAAAATATAATTTATCATTCGGAGTTCCATATAAACTACCATCAAGACTAGAAAACTTAACGTAACATCATTTAAAGTAGAGTACATTTGCTAAAAGGCTTGAGCCTTAATTGAGCTATGTACGTTCAACAGTTCTCGAGGCATAGCTTTGTAAAAAGCAGCATTTCATAAAAAAATGAAAGATCAGTAGTTAGTGAATTTATTTTGAAAAATCTATATCTCAAAAACCATTCGACGTTCAGCACTCAAAATAAAGGTAATTTAAATTACTATTAATTAGTTTATCACACATAACTTCGTAGGATTAGTAATTTTCATAATTTTGCTAAAATATATAGATTTATAGTTGTTCAGTCAAATTTTCATATAAAAAATTTATATTCATATGCAAATATGATAAAAACTACTACCATATAATAAACTATTGAACTAAATAGCTCATATTTTAGCAAATATACCTTACTTTAAATGATGTTATGTTAGGTTTTCTAGTGTTTTTGGTAGTTTTAAAGATATAGAGCTCCGAATGATAAATGTTTTGTTACGTTTTGAAACAGCCGCCATTTTTTATTACTCTTAACTATATTTGGCAGACTCATCAATTTTGACTAGTACTTATACATAGTTTTCTTTAAAGTAATCAAAAATTGGGGTGAAATGACTGTCTTTTTTCTCCTCTTGGGCTCTTGTACTAATAATATCTTACCAACGTTATAATATTCTAAGCTTGCTGTGAAAACCCACCGATTATAATCCGGTCTGTTTGGACTAGCCAGTTTCCTAGAAATCATTAAATCACACCCGAATTCGTTCTAATATCTTTCAACCAATCTACCGTTAAATATTCTTAAAATGCCCACCATAAATAAAACAATCTTAAGTTAAATATAATTATTTTTAATTTCTTGAGGCTGGTATTTATTTATAAAAGAAATCAAATGGTATCCTTTTTTAGTCTCAACACTCTTTATTATATTAATAGTCCAACGTTTCGTCCAAATAGGTCGTCCTCGAGGACAATCTTCAAAAACATCAAAAATTTAAAAATGTTTTGCAGGTTATTCTGCCCAGGTTATCAATTATAAGTCAAAAACACCCTATTCCTTTCAAACTTCAATAATTTTTAAAACTTTTGATTTTCGATTAATAAACACTATCACTATCATATAAACAAACTCTATATTTGTAGAGTATTGAGACTAAAAAAGGAAACCATTTGATTTATTTAATAAATCTTAAGTTATTTAAAATTATATAGATAGAAGTTTTTGGACATTACTTTTTTAAAATAAAAACTATTATTTTTCCGCTGCTATAAAAATTCGTCTTTAGGTTTCTGAAGGTGGGAATAAGAATAATAATACAACTGTTAAAGAAATGACGAGAAAAGGGTCATTGTAGATCGGAACAGATCGGTCGAGCTCGGGTGTTTTCCGATTCCAACTCCAGTCTCTATTTTTCTTTTTCCTCCTTTATGTAGTTACTCATTAAATTCTTTAATATTCTATATTTACCATTGTTTAATATCACTAACCATGAAAACTGATTATTTAAAAGAAACAAAAATATATTTTTCCCTATGTGGGTGAATTCGTTTATTCCACACAGCCAAAAATTAATTACCTATTTTCAATTTGTTACTGTTATTAAGTTAAATGTAGCTAATTTGCTAATATACTGTACCATAACTATATCTGTTATACATTTCTGTCTATAGATTTCAAATATTTATGGATGTGACATATTTTTGTATAGTCTGTTACTTTTAATATACTATCATAAACAATGTTTTGATTTGTACATAGATCTTTGAACAATATTGCTCGTTATTTTTTTGCATACTTGGCATTAAAGTGTTATAAATTTAAGGGGCTCATCATCACTACAGTTTTTGCATTGAAAAGTTTCAGTTATGCCTATTTCGTGCAGGTAGTTATTGCAATTCCATGATTCGTCCTAAGTTCAATATAAGTTGTTGTGATGTCTTTCCCCATGATTGCTCGTGAGAACCACGGTTTTCGAATTATATAACTGCCCGATAGGGGTATCCCGATCATGTTTTGCCAGTTGTTGTTCTGATCTAATTTAATGATTTTATAATAATTGGTGTAAGCAAACTAAGTGACTACCGAATGACCTGTTGTAATGGCTAATTTAGCCATTTTATCAACTATCTCGTTATTTGGAATCCCTATGTGACCCTTAATCCACTTAAATATTATTTGTTTGTTTCCTTTTATTCTTTGTTAATGGTTTTTTATTATTTCCATTTGGGTATTACAGATATTTTTGTTTATAATATTATTTATTAATATTAATGCACACCTACAATCTGTAAAAACTACAAAATTATATTCTGTGGATTGAATAATGTATTTGAGGGCTTCTAAGATGGCATATAATTCGGCAGTACGGGATAAATAGCCAGTGGGTAATTTATGCAGAGAGGAGTGATTGAAATTAAAAACATAAATCACACAATAAACAAAATTGAAGGTACTTTTGATAATTAGAAGATTTTTTGATAATTCGGCATCCGAGCCCTCTTAAACTGTTTTAGTGAGTTTAACACTTAGTTGGCATTCTAGTTTTACACTGATGTATACAGTTAAATCATTGAGAAAATCGAAAACATGTGTAAAATCGATTCTATAAAATGGTACTTCCAGTCAGTCGATTTAACGGAAAAAGTTGCTGTAACATCCCAGGAACACAATTGATTTAAATATGGGATTTCAGTTTCGTGCATTTCTTTTTTGAGCTAGTCTGTTCACACAGGCGAGACTTAGTTATTTGGACTCAGGAGAACCTCAAAGGTAGGTTTCCGTCAAAAACTCGAATTCGAAATTTCCTATGATCGCAACACTTCGCCTTACTATATATTCCGTATATAGTGAAAATAGAAACTGTCAGTTTTCTCCCTTGAAATGTATTTTCTAGTCAGCTCATTACGAACTCAATACACTATTCGGTTTGCTTAGTGTTCATTGGTTAATTATGTAGTATTTAAGACATACCAATGTCGCAAACTATGTATACTTCATCGGTATAAGTTTATAAAGTTGAATTAAATTATACGTATATGTATGACCATATTCAGATATAGTTTTTGAATTCTAATTACCTCTCATTGATAGTTATAATTAGACATAATAGACTTAATTATAATATTTGTTTGAATAAATAATTCATATATTTACTTTGCGCCTAGGATGTCCATGACATTTTTAGCAGAGCAATTGGTATTCAAAATGTTCGGATGCGGGCAGGTAGTTTTATCCGTTCTTCCATAAGATGCATCAGCTATCATGAGGTATGTTCCTTTAGGGCAGGTCAATGTCTTGCGATCATTCTCGCAAATTACAACTTTCTTCAGTGTACCTGGCACAACTGTAACAAATGGTTTAAGATGTTTTATTTATAGATGATCAATAAGTTTCAATATAATGATAGAGAAAAATATATTTCTATATTTTTTAATTACCTTCTAAAATAAAAAAAAACGCTGAAATTTTTTTGGTTTATAAATTAAATTGAATATATTTATAACGATAATTAATAAAAAAGTATTAATAATATTAATAAAAAAAAAAAAAATCTAGGGTCGATGTATTGTGTCCTGGTACCAATTTAAGAGTCGAGGTACTCTATATCAAAATGCCTTGACAATGCATGTTCAATAGGTAATGTAAGGTGGACAGGAGGTGAATTGCCAGGAATATTAGCGAGTTTTACGGGTTATCGCTGTAAATCTTCGCAGGTAGATACTCCAATCCGTAATGTTTTCGCGTGCGGTCGTGAAGGGGATAGCAGGTCCTACAGGAATTCGCTTTAGGTCAACGAACGGAGAGAGGTTACGGCTGGGAAGAGAGACCCATAGAATGCAAACTGGAATATTATATTTAAACTGAGTTGGGATGTTATGATCCACTGATTAATATTATTACCCACTGGCTCCTTAGAAAGTGAACCTAAGAATCGGATTGACTTGTCGGTGCTACGATTGCCATAGTGGCACTTTTATGCTTAAAAATGCCATTGGGAGATTCTACTTGTAAGATGTTAGCTTTTAGTGGATCAGAAGATTCTATTGTGATCTTTATTGATTCAAATAATATATTTAGGAATATTAGAGTATATTAAATGTTTGAAAGTTAAGTTAAGGTATTTGCACAATTATTACAAATTAAAGTATCATGATAATATGGCTAAAGATTATGATAATTCCTTAGATGTGAACAGCGACAGCTAGGTCGCACCAGATTAGTCCGTAATGGTTCTAGTGATAGCTGTAAGGACACCGTTGAACAAGCGTATGGTAATTAAAATTAATATTATCGTGGGGTGACCTGGTCTTGAATTCTAAATCTCAAATATTTAGTGTCATTATACGATTTTCTTGCCGTTTGGTTGCCGAGTCCTTTATAAACTTTTTCTATATCTTCCTGAATATTGCTCTGATTAAGATTATTTTTCGGATTCGTTTATTCGAGAATTTAATTACCTTTCAAATAAGCATCTAGAGATACATTTCCAAATTTATTATTCTTTTTTTTTATATGTTTAAATCTTTCAATTTGAAGAGAAAGTCATTCTGTACTTTATATATAATCTTATCACTTCTTCGAGAATGGTTTTATTGTTTATTAATAGATATAAATTTATATTTATAAATACAATAAAACATAAATTGTAATAGAAACATTAAAAATTGAAAATAAACAAGTAAAAAAAAAAAGTTAAATTAACTAAAAATATTAGACCTGGGCAGAATAACCTGCCAAAAAAAAAAAAAATTTAATAGTTGGACGTGAGGTGGAAATCTATAGTTTAGATTGTCCTTAGGATACCAGGTTGGCCGAAACGTTATACATTTAAAATAATTATAAAGTGTGTTTTGAGACTTAAATGGATACAATTTATTTTATTTAAATCATTCTTTACTTTATGATTGCAATTACTGGTACTCATTGAATATAATCGACTGATCCTACGTACTCAACCCACTGAAATATTTAAATTCAGAAATTTGTTTATGAAATAAATATTTGACTGTGATGCTCAGTGCTCACCTGGTTCGCACCTGTGTTTAACCTTCAAATATTTGATGATGCCTGGGCAAGGATCACCGAATTCATCTGTGTTAGCTACGATCGTACACTTTTCTTTATTGTCACACCTGAAAATTATTGAAATTGCAAACATATAATATTGCTTATTGTGATATATTAATAATAAATTAAGAGATACTGTAATAATAAAATAGTTAGGTGTTAATGGAATGATCAGAATAATCAATTTTATTTATTAAATTATGATAATTGAATTCTTTCACGTGTTAATAATGTTATTTAAATTATTGAGCAATCTTAGAAAAATATCTCGATCAATAGATTAGCCTACATTCACTAATGTGCAACTTTATAGCTTATCGTATAATTTAAGTTGGTTGGTTATTTCAGTATTTAAGGTGAAAATCATCTTATAGCCCAATCTATAAGGTAATAAAAACAAATAGTTTTTTAAATTTTAGTTTATTTTTTTATGAATTTGAAGAATCATATCATTTGTTATATTATATTTATAATATATAATTCTATAAATTTTACTAATATTTTTTTTTCGATACATAAATTCTAGTTTGAATTAAAATAAGTCAGAAAAAGCGAATATTCAGGTCATTCCACGTCAACTCTACACACTTTCGAACCACATCTCAGATGTTCTTCGTATTTTGCTCAGATATTGAATAGGTATTGAGTTGAAAAATTTTATTGAAATATGCCCACTCGTATTAGAATTACAGAGCAAACAAGTCCTCAAAAAAGTGCTAAAAAATAGAGAACATGTTTTGGAATTGCTGAAGGAGTTTATCTAATTTAGCTACATATATCCGATAGGTATCATATTCCATTTCTTTCAAAGGATATGGGACACTAAATAGCTTAAAATGAGTTAACTTTTCTCAAAAACCTAATTTAAAATTTTTATTTTTATTTTCTCGCTAATTTGTTTTCTTGGAAGACCTACGATCTATTAAAATTTTAATTAAATAGAATGAATTTATTTCAAATTACCAATTGACATGATACAAATATGTGGAGAATCTACCCACTGATAGAACTCCAATAACATTTCTAGAGATCTCGAGGCCATCTTCTTTTCAGAGACCTAGAGGGATTATTAGGTAATGAAGGAGAAACCAGGTTAGAAACAAGTGGATTTGGGTGGTTGAGAAGTTCATCATGGTAGGAATGGTATCTGGTTCTGGCCAAATCGGCAATATATAGAACATTGAGGTCCTGTTGGATGACTTGATTTGTGACAAAGTAAGGAGCATTAAGGATTTTACGAAGGAATTTGGACTGTAAAGATTGGATTCGGGAGGAATTTGATGGTTGAAGCCCCAAAGCTCAACTCCGTATGTCCAGATAGGCCTTATAATAGTCATGTAGATTAGTCTTTTGTAATGGATTGGCAATTTAGACCGTTTGTCGAGTAAGTGTTGTAATATTCGGAATCGACGAGCAGTTGCTTGTCTTTTTTAGTCTTGTATTCCATGTCCATCGTCAGTCGTTGGTCCAGATGTAGTCCTAAGTAACGGATCTGTTCGACAGGAATAAGAGGGGTATTATTAAAGGATACTGTAGGGCAAGAAGTCATGGGCTTACGACGAAGGGTAATTGTGATTTGGTGGGATTTATTGGAATTAATTTTAATCCTCCAGTTTTGGCATCATTCTTCAAGGATGGTGATGTGGAATTGGAGGGTTTGGGATACATTGTACAAAGGATCATTGTTCACTGACAATAGACATGTGTCATCGGCATACATGGTGAGGATAGAGTTAGGATGGGTTGGGATGTCAGCTGTGAAAACTGTATAAAGGATAGGACCTAGGATACTACCTTGAGGCACACCAGCATACTGACAGAATAGGGATGAATAAGCGCTGTTGTGATTTATTTGAAATAATCTGTCGGAGAGATAAGAACGGATACTGAGGAAGTATGTAGGGGGTAGAAATTTACGGATCTTGTATAACTGTTCTGGGTGCCAGACTCGATCAAAAGCCCTATAGTGTTTGGAATAAAATTTCTTCTGTCTATGTCTCTTGAGAAAGGATTATTTTAAAAATTTTCTTAGTAGTTTATCCTTGACAACTTCGTTGAGCGCTTTAATATCATGCAAATCCGCAAGATTCTTGTCTTATTGGCTTCAGCCGCAAAATATTATTAATTTTGATGGAATATATTGTACACTTAAAATTTTCTTTTGTTCTTTTTTCGCTTTCTCCCGTCAAGAAAATATCTGGATCCGTTCCTGTTTTAGAGTTGATTTATTTGGGTCGCTAGAGTAAGATGAGCTGTCTTTGATTTAAATTTATGCGATTTTAAATTGGCTAAATGTTGATTGGTTTGTTATTCACTATTTTTCGAGTGTCTCAAGGTTTCGTTTTTAAATATGCTTGTTATCTATTAATAAAAAAAAAATAACACACACGAAAGTATTTTAAAATAAAATTTTATTAATAGTAACAAAATTATATAAATAGTCTCAACCTTCTTTATCAGAACTTATTACATGTCCAACGTTTCGGCCGATCCGACCAATATCTAGGTCAATCTAATAAAATAACAGCTTTAACTATTACTCATTATTAACAATATCAAAAACGTTTTTAATTATTATTTGCATAACCTTAACTAAAATTAAGGTTATGCAAATTACGATTAATAATGTTTTTGATACTGTTGATAATAAGTTATAATTAAAGATGTTATTTTATTAGATCGGCCTCAATGATGGTCCTATCGGCCAAAACGTTGGACATTTAATATCTTTTTTGTATAAAAAAAAAACATAATACATGTCAACACAATAAAGAAGGTTGAGACTATTTACATAATTTTTGTTATCTATTTATATAAAAGGGATGGTCAAATCTTTGTCCACAATAAACTTTTGATTACTGGACCGATTTACGTGCTGTTTTCAAAATATTCGAAAAAGAGTTATGAACAAAATTTATCGTTTTTTGTTTGTCGCTCAGAAAAAAAATTAATTGATATAGCTTTTAAAACAAAGTACAAATTTCTGTTTTGTTCCTTATTAGTTTAATTTTATGTCACCAAATCGTAATAATTAATTTTAACTAAATACAATAATTTATATCAATCTTGCATTTGTGTTCACTAAATATCTAAATATATTTTCAAATATGGCAATAGTGAAGCATTACCGGGTCAGCTAGTTATTTATAAAAACTACCAGTCTCGAAATTTTACTTAGAAACTTTCTAATTTTATCTTAATTAGTGATTAAAAATAATTATCATACTTAAAAAGATAATAGCAAAACAAAAAATAATTAAACTCATCAGGTAGTTGAAAAATACACTAGAGTCACACATATACGTGTTTTTTTTTTTCAAAATTAGTCTAGGTTCGTGTAACTTTTTTAATTTTCAAAATATGTTTTCTAAAATTACATTTGATCACTTAGGTACAATTTAATTGTAATTGCTAAATGGATAATATTATACCTTTGATGAACCTTATGATATGCTTCGCTTGAAGAACATGACAAGAAAAAGTGTGGATAACGATGGCAGGTAAATCCGTCACTCCTTCCGTATTCCACATCGATGATTCTTACCGTCTTACCTCTACCACAGTCTAGTTCCAGTTTCTCATTTTCGCAAGCTGTTTTCCACTCGCCTAAAAAATAAATTTTTATTTCAAGTTGAATGAATCTACGAGTTGAATACGATTATAAAAGAAAATTAGATAAGATTTAACAACTAGTTAAGCAGGTAAATATACTAGGAGTCGTAAATAAGTAATTCAGTTTCTGAAAGTAACCATTGGCTAAATATTTTTATAGATCATTTTCATTGTTAGTTATATACCACAAATTATAATAACACACTAAAATTATTTAAATAGGATAAGATTATTAAATTTAATAAATAATGTAAAATGTTAAAAAGTTTTATGTTTTGATATGTCATAAAATATTATTTAAAACTCTCAGAATATTATTTTTAAATAGCATCTCATCATCTTCAAGTGAGCACACTTTCCTGTACCTTGAAAAAGGATAATTCTTTTCATAAGCCGAATACAACGTACTAATAATATACTCTTAACCTGTAATTATTATCTAATATTTGTAATCAATATATTTTTTTTTTTTGGATGCCTGAAATAATCACCTAGTGACTGAGTATATGCAAGTTAATTGGCCAATTCACAGCACTTCTTGAAGCGGTCTTTCATCGAACGTCAGCAATTAAAATTATGAAGGATATCACTTATTATTTTCAAACAATTACAGCCACTTGAAAGAATTGAGCTTCCTTACACGTGATAAAATTAAACACTCTCTGCATCTTGATATCGTCAGACATACACAAACTTTATAATTTGTACCTTAATATGCAATTTTTTAGAAATTGAAGAGATTTTCTTTTTTTTATATATATTAATTATATTCGCTCAGGTAATAATTGACTATCAAGCTAGAAAGATATTGAAGTAAGATACAAATTCGATTTTAAGAGTAAAGAATATTTTTCAAGTTTTTTTTTTGGGGCATATATGAGTACACACTTCCTCTACCTTTTCCTTCAACAAGCGATAAAAAGGAAAAATAAAATAAAGTGCAGTGAAAACACTAATTCGGAAATACAAAACAAAGTAACTGAATTTTTACAACCTATGCATGTATGCTTATATTAAATCGTGGATATAGAAACATTTTTATTTTTCAATTAATTAATTTTATTAAATTGGTCTCATAAATTTTACAAATAAATACACTATAAATATTAAACATTACACGTTATAAATATACAAAAGGCTGGGCCGATTTGTTTTTTTTTGTAAATGGTATACAGTAGAAAAGTTTCCTATAAAGTAAAAAATGTACAGAAAAAAGGATTTTTATTTTGAGTACTATTTAGTGTCATGCCTCTAAAATTTAAGAAAAGATTTTTTTTATTTAGTGAAAACGTTTTTCAATAATTTTTACAACACTACAACAGATGTTAGAAAATGTCTATTGGATAAACTAGTACAAAAGAGTATAGAAAGCATTCTTAAATTTTATTATGAACTCATTCCACAGATTTATTGGAAACACAATTTTTCGACAAAAATTCAAATTTTCTTTTAAATCTAAAAAGTTTTTTTCTGATTTTGTAAAGTTTTAACTTTATTAAAATTCAGTTATTTATCCTTTATATCTTCTGGAAATTTGAAAAGTGGTATACTCAAAAAACCTGGCATAAGTAACCTTGAATGGATCGTCGTTCTAATAAAACTATCTCTCAGCCTCTTGCACTTCCCAACTGCTCGCATTTTGCATAAAAATTTATGAGTTTCATTCCAATGAAGTTTCTCCAAAATTGATCTTCGAATAAATATCTTCATTTACCACTCACTCTTCCCTTAAAAGTAAAGCGATAAAAGGGTGCTCTTTCTCCAATTAGTTATTTCCAAGCATTATTTTACCTGGAAATCGATCTTGGGCGGTTTGCAGCTCCTAGTCAAAAACTTATTTCTTTGAAATTTTCGTCATAGATGATATTGAAAAAAGAGTAGTGCCAAAAAAAAAAATTTTAAAAAAGCCATAGCTCGCTTTAAGAGATAGTTATTCAAAAATACATCTCTCTGTTCATGGTCTATATAAACATTTTGCAGCTCTTGAGATCTAATATCACTCAAAATATATCCCAGCATGTACATATACTGAAACTCTTTAATATTTACAGTATCACTTCTTATTTAAAGATGCTTTAATGAGCTTTGATCTTTTTTGCACCTAGTAATCGAAGTTTAAAGAATAAAGTTGCTCTGTGAACTAAATCAGCACGAGACTGACCACAGTCCAGTTTCACTGTCCTGCACCGTTTAATTTAATAAATTAACTTATTAGTTATCTAAGATGAATTATATTGGTCAGATGAGTTTTAGTTGTTTTATCTTACGACGCTGAATTGTATATCTATTAGCCTATAAATTGTAAAAGTTTTATTTTATAGAATATTACTTTACCTGGCCTTGCTCTGTTAGCTTCCGAATGGTTCCTTCTAGTTTTAATAATGAACTCTCCTTCATGGCAGAGAAATGAGACAGGATCGGATGGTTCTAATAATTACAAAATGATATTAGTTACTAATTAAATTTCTAGAAAATTATTTTAAGGATTAAAGCATAAATAAATTATTTATGTTTATTAGGAGCAATCAATTTAATATTAAAAAATTGGAAGATTCCGAACACAGATCCTCGAGTCTCTAAAATACCAGCAAATAATTAACTAGTTCGCCTATTGAGACACGCTTAAGATAGAAAAGAAAAAAAGATGACATAGATGTAGACAAAATAGAGCATATTTCACTTAAGTACTCTAAAGAAGAAGTATGAAAAAGAGATAGAACATTCTAAGAAATCTAAGTACGTACTCTTATTTGTATTGTGAAATTTTATTTAATCACTTAAAATGTAATTAATTTATTCACAAACAATAAAACAAAAATTTAGATCGCACCATTATTAACGAAGATACAGTTTGTTGTACAGTCTACTTTGATCCCATGTTTATGTCTTCCAATGATTCGAATACTATGCATTACCCAGAATTTTGCTCATTTAAATGATACTTAAATTAAATTTCTACAAGGTTTCAATTTAAAAAAAAAAGTAAGGTGAAAAATCTTCATAGGATGTATATTTTAGAATATGCAGCAAACGATGTTTGAATTAGATTGCATCTTAAGGAGCAAGTAAAGCCGTGTGAATGCAAAGACCAGTTTGTTGATTTGGAAATTCAAATAAATTAATATTATGAGGAAGATGCTGAATCGTCTAACCTAGTATTAACCATTAATCGTGAAAGAAAGAATTAACACCAACAAAATATCTATTTATTTAAAAATCTTCCAGCACTTTACAGAAAAAAATAAACTATGTGTTATTAATAAGAATATATTACCATTATATTATAACATCATCTGTTTATTTATTTTATGTCCAAACTAACATAAACCAACATTAACCGAATAATCATTTGTATTTAATACAACAAATTTAATAGTCTACCTACTTGGTTTCACTGCGACTTCAGTTGCAGAGGTAGTCAGAACCGTAAGTAACAAAGTACCGAAAGCCAGAAGAAACATCATTATCCTGCCCATCATTTAAACAGAATAAAGGGAAGGATAAAGAAAGGGAATTGTATCTTGTTATTGATCTATATAAATTTACATTCCATAGCAGATGTGAACTGACTATATTCAATATTTATCTATTGTGCTGTGTATACAAGTGTGAAATCGAACCATTTCTTTTTTCAGATAATATATTACTCTTGAAATTTTTTGGAGAATTGGTTAAATATATGAAAACAAATTGCCAAATATCCTGGCGCATTTATATATTATAAAAGTAATATAATTTTTTTTTTGCAAAATAACTTCCACTTTTAACTCCAATAGATCCGTGTACCAAAATAGAAATATCTAAGTGCCCAATGTTCACGCAATATTTTTAGTAATTAAAATTCAAATCGATTATAATTACTTTTTTAGAGAAACGAGAGAATCACATCTTTAAAATTTAAATATTTTACCCGGTCCAAATATACGTATGAAATAGAATCGTACTGATAAAATATCACATCAAAATTCGTAGTGGTGTATTTTTAGTCAATATAAGGACATCAAATTTTTACATTTCAAAAATATTTTTAATTATTTGAAACATTCATAGATTGTGGTTGAGCTGTCAGTAAATCGGCAATTGTAATCAATCTATTGATAAACTCTATTGTGATTTATTGTATTTAACATTATTTATGAAATTTTGTTCTACTCTGTTACGTATTTAAAACTGTATAAAAACGGTATGTTATCTTCAGATTGCCTAATTATTCCAACTATAGCGGAAAGGCAAAATTTACTTCTACTCAAGCTTTTTTAGATCAAAATGAAATACAACGATTTTGCCTATTCCTGTCCTTCACTAATGTATATAAAATACAATTTTTAAACTGGGGCCTGCCCCATATTTGATAATAGTCAAATAAAATATTTTATTTAGGATTTGATTAAAACAATGAAGTTATAATTCAAAAATGAAATAGAATAGACATAACATATAAGAAAAAATATGTTGAAATTTATATAAAATATAGAATATCACAATTAAATTATCAAAAATATATTGACGATCGTTCAGAAATATTCAAATCTGAAGGGTTTGAATCCATTTTAGACTCATCTTCAGAATTCACTACGATCATATTATTGTCAACATCAGGAAATTTTAACAATTAACGTTAGCTTATTGGAAAAGACTTACGGGATTTTCTAGATTTATTCATAAAAGTTGTTAATGAGGGAATTTTATGTAAACAATAAAGTAATTACTAAATGTTTCGCGTTTCGCGTGGTTTGACTTAAGAACTCTGAGTGTTTTCGGTGTTATTTGAGAAACGTAATTTCATCATGTGCCTTTCCTATTGTTTTTGATCTCTCACAACCTAAAATATTTACTAACCTGAATGCAGTGTAACGACACAGAATTGTGTGCTCCAGCATCAATCATAGAAACCCATTGATCACCACAGAATGCGCCCGTCCCCTGCAGGAAGACTTCTGAATCTCTTCATGCTATGCAGCTTCTGGTGAGACCAGGGCCCTGTTTCATAATGAAAGCTAATAGTATTAGTTCAAAATACAAGTATAGACATAAAGAGTTAATTACACTAATACTTATTTTTTTTCATAATAGGGAGGACTATTAGTGATATTACAGGAGTGAAAAAGTAATAAAGTAAAAGTTACTATTGTACAATTCAGTGTGATTGTATTAAGTTAAATAGACAAGACTAATATTATTAGTTTGTACTTTATTATGAAACAAGGCCCTGATTGAGTTATTTTGTTATTTATTGCCTATATAGTACAGCTGTAAGCTCTTAAGCAATCGTTACGTAAGCCTAGATCAATAACATGCATTGTCATAAACTGTGAGCTGGCGACTCATAGAGCCATCAATAAATTCTGGACCAAAAGCGCGAAGAATTTTACAACTTTTTTTTATACGACGGAGGTCGGTTTGTCGCACCAGTCCATCATGCGGAGCTAAGAATTACGGCTTCTCACCTAATTTTCAATTTTCTTTTACGAATTTCATGTTTAGTTTCTTTCTTGAATTTCTCTTCTTATCCTTTAGTAGAGATATATGTGTTTGAATGTATTTTGATTAGTATAGGTTTTCATTGAAATAGTAAAAACTTTCATTTATGAAACCAACAGTTTTATTTATAGTGCGATATTACAAAAGAAATAGCAAGGAATCAAAATATTAGAAGACTTTTAATGAAGATGAGCACTAATGCCCTGGGATGAGTGCATCAGAGCAAGTTTAGAAACTTTCATCTCAAACATGTAACATAGCTCTTTGTTAGAGAAGTGAACGGTTCCAAGCTGAATGAAAAATGATTAAATGCAAAGAGTGATTTGAAAAGGCTTGTGTATGATTAAAATGATAATTAATGTCACTTGCTTCTAAAATTACTTTTACTCTGTGTACAGCTTCTAGTCTTGGTATAATATACTATGTGCATTGGAAGCAACAGTATGATCGTGAAAAAATGAGGGAAGGTGTCATTAGAGATATTGAACAACAACAAATGAAGAAAACTCAGAATTTATATTTCATTGAACAACAAAAGACTTTAGCATCCAAGTACAAAGAAAGTGCAGGGTATGTTAAATTATAATGTGTACACAATATAATTTTATTACGTTAGCAGAGTTGAATTATATGTTATTTACATATTTTTTTGTCTTTAGAAGTAATAAATAAATGATGATAAAACCAAAGAAAAATTGGTTGTTATTTTTTAAATACAATTTTTCGTTTCAGATGAATTATGATAGCATTGGTTTTATCTACTGCTGAGCTGTGTAAATTTTAGCCAGATTCAGTTCGCTGCCGAGTTAACTATAGTTTTCATTTTAATTGTTTTATTATATTATGTTAGTTATATTTTAGACCAGGAAAGTTGGTTAGTATATTAAATGAACTAGAAGGCCATTATTTGTTTAATTTACCTCCAATTTATGTTATTTGGAGTAATGTGTGTTTTTATAGTTGAAATTTTTAAGACTTATTGATACTGTGAGTTTATATGAACAATTAGAAATCATAATGTACAAAGAGTAATAAATAGTATCAATCATAGGAACAGTCAGTGGTAATGATAAAATTGATGTATTACAACACTGTACCTATTACAAATCTAAACTGTGTTGTGATAGCAAATTATTTTATTTAAGTCACTTGTACATAATATTACTGTTAATGGTAAACAAATAATAAATTGAATACTATATGGTTTGTTATGTGATTTAAACACCTTATATTAAAACTTCTGTCTTATGCCTTGTAGGTTATTTTTTTTTACAGACCTGAATAAGTTTAGTTTTGTTGACTTACTGAATGAAAAACTTGTTAATTTTTTTTAATATTTCATTATGTTTCTTAATCTATTTAAAACATATTAAATGTCACAAGAATTGATTCTTCAACGATTGGTTGATTTATCGAAGCATATTCATTTGTTCACTTATATCAATTTATTTATGAAATTAAAAGTATTTTTTTCGAGAAATTTTGAATGGAAGATCATTTTTTATAGCCTGAATTTGGGATCTATATAAGTACTAAATATGTTCTGATTGTTTTGTTAGTTTTTATCGAGAAAATAACCAAACATCTTTTTATTTTATATGATATAGGTCTTATAAGTATTAAAGATTAGCCAACAGTAATTAATCATTAATATTCACAATAATTTTTAAGAATAGGCATTTATGTAACTTTTTTTGGTAATTTTTTTTTTGTCAGTTGTAATGGCTTGTGAACAACTGGTGTTCCAATAGGTTTATCATCCATTGCAACAGTGGTCGAAACAAATTACTGACTAGGATGTTTGGAATACTATTTAATGTTGTCAGGCTATTTATCTATTTAAATTCTGGATAAGATTTGCTGACCTGACACTTGAATTTGGTTGAATGATTGTTGTGATGTAGATTCACTGATAATATTAAGATGAAAAATAGTTTATTATTCTGGGACTAGGTCCCTTCAGAACAATTTTAGGGTGATTTTAATTTTACGACATATAGTGGCCAAAAACAGTGTGGCTACACTTAATTATAACTTAAACTAAAATCATATATAAATAAGTTTAGATACAGATATAAAAATATAAAATAAATTAAAAAAACTAACTGACTAAATACATAAAAAAAATGAAATAAAAAGATAGTTACATTTGTACTATTATATTGGATTAGATTGGTTTAGTAAAAGGTTATTAAATATAATGGTTTTAAACGAGGAAAGGGTTGGTACATGACCTATGTTAGAGGAAATGCAGTTCCATATATATGTAGCTAAGGTAAAAAATGATTTATCAAATGCAGCAGTTTGGTGCTTTTCTGAGTCAATGTCGTTTAAATTAGATGTTTTTTATTGACTAGATTTTTTAAAATAAATTTTTATAAAAGACCTTTTAGGATTCTCTTTTCATCAGCCTGACAATGTTTCATAGAAACTGGAAGCATCGCTCACCTTCCTCCTTAGGAGCTCAGACTGTTTAATTGGTCTGGTTCGTTGACTACCCATAACAGTGTCTTTTTTCACAAAAAACAACCCTTCAAAAGCCTACCAACTCTTTGGGAGAACACTATAAGTTAAAGAACTATAATTTTTTACTAATTTACCTTAAAATGCCTCTCAGCTGTTTATGAGCAGATCATAACGTTAGTTTTATTTATTAAAATATATATTGTTTTTTCTTACCTCCTGGAGCAAAGAAAAAGGCATTTACAAATACATATATACATATACCGGCTATTTCATTTTCTTGAAATTTATTAAATTTTTTTTTTTTTTTTCGCACCCTCCATTAATAAGGAAAAGGAAAGTAGGGTACATGCAAAAATGTTTAGGTTGATGTTATGCATCCTTTTACTACCAGGGGTATTATAAGGTATTGATTCTATTGTGCACTGTGAACTTACTTTTTTGAATAAGTTTTCCTGATTTAACTCAATCTTCTCTGGTGTAGCTCCTTCATGATGACTTTCCTTGGGATCTCATGGTCATCTCTATGGGTGTTACAGCCAGCCCGATGAAGTCATCTCAGCCTGACTACACTCTGGAAACATCTTTATATAAATTTCGTAGTTTCCTTTCTTTTCTTTTCTCTCCTTTCCTTCATAACGGTTTTATTTATGAGTTTTTTAGTATAATAATAATAATAATAATAACAACTATTGGATTGCTCAGTTTTCATTTTTGTTAGAGAAAAAATCTTGGAGCTGTATTTATGTATATACAGTTTTTTTGTATATACAGTTATTTATGTATATAAATATAAGTTTTATTTACTATTAATTTATGCCCTGTTTTAAATAGTGTTATTTTGATTTTTTCGAGAGGTTTAAAAAAAAAAAAAAAATGAGATTCGGTCTATTAAATTAACTGTTAATCTACCAATAAATAAAAAAAATTAGATCAGAATAATTAAAATTTGTTATTAAAACAAGCATATAAATAACCTTTTGAATAGAATGGGGTAAGAAATTCCAACAGGACATAATAAAAAAGAAAATATTGAAGATATTCGAAGTCAGAGATATATGTTTTTCAGTAAATTGTGGTTGCTATTGGAGGAAAAGGTGAAATATTTTGACTTGAAAACAAAAAATAAATAATAACACTGGTTTGTCAATAAAGCCATGATTTATGTTTTTATTTATTAATTTTAAAGGAGGATCTGACAGTTAGGTGGTTAAGATCTATAAAATCTTTAAAACTATTTGAGGATGACTATAATTTTATGATTAATTAGAGTGTGGTTGTTTAAGAATAGATAATGACATAAATTCATCTCATGGTTTGTTATTAGAAAGTCTTAAATAATAGATACTTTTCCATCAGTATCATTGTGAGTCATGTGCTATCCCTATTTGGAGAGGGATAAGTCCTCAGGAACACCATAAGAATAATGAAGCATTTTTATCTTTACCAGTTGTCATACAATCGCTTTCTTAAATATATGTGATGTGATTTGGAACACAATTTAACTATTTTAATTCTAGCTTCGACAGCTCATCAATTTTATTATTTATTATTAGTGCCATTTTTCTTGCTCGGTAAAATGGCTGAGGATTGGTTTGAGAACCTTCTCTCAAAGATCTGTAGTTTTGTTATTCCTCTTTAGGAAAGAACAGGTTTCCAAACCATTAGTTAAACAGGCTGGAAAAGGGTTTTGTATAAAGGTATCTGTGTTAGCCTTGTTACCAGTTTACTTAAAATGAGTTTCTTATGTTTATTATGGTTTAGGAAAACAGTATTTTTTTTTAATACCACACTCTTAGGTTTTATCAAGTAGTGCCAGATGATGAGATTATTGATTCCATTTGCTTATAGAGAATCTGAAAACTTTATTTTTAATGTTTTAGAAATATCTTTGTGTTTTGTCCATGGTTTTTGATCCATGTAGGATTTAAGGATTCAAAACTATTTATTGAATCGATTAACCATCAATTGTTTTGATTGTATTCAAAATAAAACAATGAATATTAACTAATTGACAAATATTTTGTTTTCATTATTTTTTAACTACTTTTTGAGCTTTGAAGTTAGTAAGCGGCTCTGAAATTCAGAAAAAAAAAATATTGTGGGTTTAAAGTGTTGCAGATTTTGTTCTCTAAAGAGGAAAATTGTTAATACCTTAGTGCATTATACTATTAATGGATTCATACTACATATCTCAAAATTAATTCCACATTATGTTTTTTTACTTCTAAACAGAAATTGTCTGTGTGTATTAATTTTTAATATTAGGTTCCTATAGAACCTATCTACTTTCTATTAGGGACTAATTTTTATGTTTTATTTTATCCACTTATTGTTGATAAAATACCTATGGTTAATACAAAACAATATAACAATGTTAATGATAACATAATTTAAATATTTGTTAGACATTTACTAAAAATTATTGCTATTCATTTGCTAACAATTAAAGGTTAATTTATGTGCTTTATTTTTCTTCTATATTGTTCATTAAAAACCAATGCTTTTTCATGAGTCTAAAAAATGTTTTGATAATACAATGGTATAATATAATGTTAATGTTAATACAATTCAAATATTTGTAGGGACTTTATTAAAAACTATTTTTCTACTATCACTTTTAAATAATATATATGATTATTGACTTTGAATGGTTCGTTAATGTTATAATTTCTCTACTGTGATTTATTAATCTGTAATAATCTGCCCAATTAAGATTTTTGATCCTCTGTTTTGCCCCAGCAAATAAGAAAAGTTGAGCAGACCTTTAGATTCAGGAGAGTGATTCATTCTGTTTCCCTACAGATTGCGCCTGTAGTAGGGGAGAAAATTCCCTACTCTACCATCAAGGAGGTGAAAGATTACTTACTTTTAAGTTCTTTACCAGGCCTACTATATATTTATCAAGATTCTATATAATTCCACCCTAGTAAAATTATTTAAAGAAACATTTAAACTATAACAGTCTTAGCTTCTTAATATTATTTTTTTTTTTAAACTAAATTTGATTTTCTTCTTGACATTAGTGCTAAATTTAAGTACATATGCTAAAAAAATATAATACAATTTAAATATATGTTATTTCATGTAAGACTTTTTTTTAAGTTTAAGTCTGTTAATAAGGGTAAATACACAATGACCCAGGTCTGAAATAATGATTTACTATTATGAAAACAGAATTATATCAAAATAACTATTATTTAATTTTAATTTTGGAAACGCCTATGTAAGGCCAGAACATTGTTGTGATAAAGATTTTAGAAATTTTTCGGTTTAATTTTAATGTTTTTTACCCTCAAAACTAAAATAGATTTAAATGAATCATCCCTTATTCCGAAGGAAAATAAAACCATAAACTGAATATATAGTTGAGTAAAAGAAACATTTTTGTATCATGTTAAAAAGAAACATATTTATATTATGTTCATACGGAGTAGCAAACAAGTACACTTTGACAAAGTAGCAAAAGTTTTTGTTTAGAGATTATGTAAATTGTTTTAGTCTTTAAATAACTAAAAACATAATACATATATACTAAAGTTTTCTGTACTTTTTAGGATTATTAATCGAAATAATTATTAATTTTAATTGAACTCTAACCAAGGGGCTTAAAAAAAAATACTAACAAAATCCATAAATTTTATATATTTTTACATACTTGTTTGAAATAGTATTAAATTGAGTAAAGATCAAGTTATTACTGTAACAACAAAAGTTAAGTTAACGGTAGAATAATGAAGTAAGGAATCTTTTCCCTCCTCGTCTGTGAACAATTTTTCTCTCCTTCTGACTTTTTTTTATGGAAAAAGACTTTTCTGTTGGCCTATTTCAAAATTTAACACGTATATATTTATTATTTTCAGTAATGTTTAATTTTTATCTGTTTTTTTTTAAATAGTGTGTTTTAATAAATATTTTAATTTAAATTTTGGATTATATTTTAATCAAGAAGTGATCTTATATATATATATTTTTTTGTTTATGAGGAAATATATCCGTTTTATTTGATTTTTTTTTGGTCCAAATATTTATCCTTTAAACATAATAATATTTATTGGTAGGTTTTTATTTAATACTGGCTGGCAGCTTTGGAAAGTTCATGTTGAACTCCAATGTCTTCACAACTGTAGTTACAAATAGCTGATACTAAACTTGACTTTAGTAGACATTTGTATTCGTACTGGAATATAATTTTGATTATTAAAAATATGCAGGATATATATTCTTTCGATTCACCGGTAAAACAAAAAGTAATGAAATAAAGTGATAAGAATGCTTTCAATAAAATTATCAGTATTGAATAATTTTGGAATTATATTATTTTAACTTTTTTTTTTAAAAAGTAAATTGGGACAGATACCTCCATAATGTGTTAGTTACACTGGTTTTTTGTATTATATTTTTTTTGCTTTTTATGATATTTCTTGATTTATGTTGTAAATTGAATTATTATTACATAGATTAAGGGTCTTCATTTTGTTAATAAAAAACATTTACTTTGAAGGTGAAATGTTAATGTAATCAATTTAAATTATATTTTACTTGGAAAAGGATTCTGGAAACATTTTGATTTTTGTGTATGTTAGCATTAAGAGAGGCTTAAGGTGGGGGGTGGGAGATGGGGGGGGGGATGAAGAAGGACTGGGCAGGTGATCGCTGAGCAGGCTAGGCTTGATTCCATTAACTGTGTAAACAGAAAGAAAGTTTGTAACAAACTCAAACAAAACTGCTGCACGCCCCAGCCTTCACACCGCTCTTGGATCAAAGTCTTTTGGTCCCAGTCTTGTAAAGTCAACCGTCGCTAAGACTTCTAATAACGAAAAAGCAAGACAAAAACGTTCGCCATGTCAAATGAAAAGAAATATATACGTATTGGTGTAATTATTTTCTCCTTTTATTTTTAATTCAAAGCTTTTCTTGTAGAATTCTCTGTTTTTAGAATATGTGTATAAGTTCTTACGTAACACAGGCTTGATGAAACGTTCTGATATTTATTTTGTATCCTACTAGCTGACCCGGCAATGCTTCGCTATTGCTGTATGTTAAGGATGTATATGGATTTAATGAACACAATTGATAGAGCGATAAAAATCATTGTATACTTATAACATAAATAGTTTTTGAATAACACAACTCTCGCTGTATTTCAACTTAAATACTATATTAAAACAACTGAGACCGATTGACATATGAAAGAGTGGTAAGCTATTTTTTAGAGCAGGCGTTCGGTTTTCCAACGGTTCTTTTAACTTAAGGATTGAATAAAATGCAGAGGAGTTATGAACGGATTACATGAACAATAGTCACCGGAAAAAAAAAAATCCTCTAACTAAATCGAGGTGGAAAATTTCTAATTTTTAATTTCTTTGAAAAATGATGTTTGGTAGTTTGAGACGACACTAAAAAGTACTATGAAATGCTCTTTTCTAATAAATTTGCTGACTACTTTACCCCGATCCACGTTATTTTATTATAATTTTTCGTAAATATAATATTGTTTCTCAGCTACAAACCAAAAACACTTAATTTTCTTCATAACATTA
Organism: Halyomorpha halys; assembly: GCF_000696795.3. Lineage (NCBI taxonomy): Eukaryota > Metazoa > Arthropoda > Insecta > Hemiptera > Pentatomidae > Halyomorpha > Halyomorpha halys. The sequence goes on from NW_027110901.1 coordinate 530,258, forward strand.
TTACTAATCGAGGATTCGGGGATTTCATTATGTTCAAATCTTCTCATGGGAAAAGGGAACATTTTGAAAAAAACTGCACGTAAATCGGTCCAATAATTCGAAATTTATTGTTGACAAAGATTCAACCATTCCTTTTATATATGTAGGTTACAGATATTTCTTAAACAAAAATTTTAAAATTGCATTTTCAAAATTTCATAGTCTCATTTCATATCGGATTCACTCATTTCTAACCTTGCTTTCTCTTCAATTCTCGATTAATTAGGCCCAGATATTTATACAGTAAAAAACTCCAGAACAAATCAGAACCACCTTCCTGTCGTGTTTTAAAGACGGCGAATGAGTGACTTGTATTGTTGACGAGTAATCTGTTCCTTATTTATTATTATTATTTTTATTTTTTATTTCTAGACCTTTATTTATTCTGATCTTACTTCCTTAATTATCCATCTCTTAGTGTGTACACTTTTTGTGTTTATTTCTCTTATATCTTCTTTTTTTGTTTTTACTTGTAATTACATATCCTGTTCATTTTAAATCTTATAGTCTATGTTATTATTTCTTCGATGTGATCTATTTCTATTTATCTTTGTTCATTATATTATATTATATTATTTATTCACTTATATTTACATAATTTTTAATCTCACCTTAGTTCACTTCTTTGTATCTTATAGTCCTTTTGAAGCCCTACAAAGTGTGTTAAAACGTCGACAAATAAATTGTTGAAAATTATTTTATTTTATTCTGTTTTTCATCAATCAAAAGAAATTAATAATTATAACGGCTAATACACTGAACAGTTAAACACATAATATGATACACTTTGTAGTATAATCAACTAGCACTTACATTAGCAAACAAATGAACTTCATCAATTATCAGATTTAAAAAGGATAACTAATTGACATTAATAGACAACAGTTGATAGACAAATAATTTAAACAAATAATAACAAATAGAGAGCGAGGTGGCACCGAGGTTATGCGTTATACGTACTCCAAGGACACGGGTTAGAATTCTGCTGTGGCAGATAATTATTGTTACTGTACCCGTGAGTACAACCTTTAGTTGGGGAAAGATCTGGGCCCTGTTTCATAGTAAAGTACGAACTAATACTATAAGTCTTTTCGATTTAACTTAATACAATTATACTGACTTGTACAATAGTAACTTGTACTTTATACTTTTTAACTCCTGTAATATCAGTAATAGTCCTCCCTATTATGAAAAAAAAAATATTAGGGTATTTAACACGTTGTTTCTATACTTGTATTTTGAACTAATACTAATAGCTTTCATTATGGAACAGAGCCCTGGTGGTTGTGAGTGATCTTGAACAAATCATCTGCTTGTATCCATTATTCTAAAAACAGTTCTTCCTAACAAAATTCTGAACTCCTAACCATTCGTAAGTTGTAGCGATTAACATTTACATTATTAATAACAAGTATGAAACAGAAAATAAGTAAGTATAAGAAACATAATATGGGACAATGTATAGAATATGAAATTGATAAGAATTTGAAATTTATTATTAGAAGAGAATTAAAAATCACTTAATTTAAAAACTAACTGACAAGATGGGCAAAATAAATTAGTGAGGAATATGTTCTGCATTAAATTTTGGTGCAAGATGCATTTCTAAATTTGAGTCTATAAAGCCTAATTTTTTGTCATTTAAAATATTTTTATAGTTAGAGAATAATATGTCTACAACTGACGTGGTGGGCGCAAATTTTGTAGTATTAAAATTATTTGGTTTTGTTCCTTATTTTTGATACGACGGAGAAATTTAATCCCGATATATTATAATTGGATATCATATATAATTGGAATATAATAATAATAATATAATAATTCCAATATAATTGGAAAACATTGAAAGAATGATTTAGTATTTATTTACGACAAAAAATAGATTAAATTGATATTAAAAGATAATATTTAATTAAAAAAAGATTGGTGCCATTATTATGGAATATTTTATGTCAGATCATCCTATTACTTAAGAGTATCTGTTATCTGCCTGCTGCATATTTAATTCGTCATTATGTCTGTGTTTTTTTCTTATTAGTATGGCCTGTGCTTAATTATTTACCTACACAAGGATTGATCTCAAGATAAGAGGAAGAAAGTGTAATTAGTGGGTCCGTGATATCTAGAGGGGGGCGGCCGGCCTGCGATCCTAACGAGCTCTATCTGGCTATTCAATAACGAGCTATCTCCAAGTTCCGGCTTCCTCTGTAGCGTCTTCCGATAAAGCTTACTAACAACACGTCCCATCTCAATGGATTGTTTCCATTTGTGTTTTTATCACAGTGTCAGCTCTTTCCTGTCGCTAGTCCTTCTTACCTGCTGCAATACTAAGGGCAAGGCATAATGCATATTAGGATAAAGCTTAACAAAAGAAGAAAAAAAGGCTTTAATGAAATGGTATAAGAGATAAAGGTGCTGTTAAAATATAATAACAATAATTAGGCTTAAAGAGTCCAGAGGTCCGAAACTGATGACGATTGTCTTAGTCTACATAATAATAATAATAATAATAAAGAAGGGTCTCATATAAAATTGAATCACTGCGCCGTAAAATTGGTGTTATTAACAATTTCTTAAGGAGCCGAGAAAACGCTTCAATCAAACTGAATAAAAAAATAGACGAAATAAGCGATCATTGATAGACGGGATGTCCAGCTAACCAGGCCATTATTACCGATCACACAATTCCTCATAAGATTGATATTTTGCTAATCTATACGAGAAGCAAACATACAACTATCATAGAAATAGGCGTACCATCGGATGACAACCTTCGCAAGATTGTAGCCAAAACAAATCGGAAATATCAGGATCTAAGAGAGGAATTAAAATAATTGTATAAGCTTGAGAAAGTCAGGGTACTACCCTCCACTATCTTAACCAATGGTCTGATCCCAGAAAGAACACTGGAGAGCATTAAGGATCTGGATCTGTCGTTAAATATTCTGGAACTACTGGAGAAAGCTATGTTGCTTGAGACTACGAGCATATTCAGAAAATTCATAAATATTAAAAGATTACGAGCTGCTTCTGGGGAAAACCGAGATTAATGAAAATTCCTAAATGATAATATTATTTATTTATTCTGGAACTAGTCCTTTTGGAATAATAATACAGGCGTCAAAATTAGGCTTTAGAGTCTTTGAGTAAACTATAAAATTTCCAAATAAAAATAAAATTATAAAACATCATAAAATATAATTAAAATAATGAATCAGAGAAGAAAAAAATTAACAACAATAAAGAACATAACAATAATTATTTTAAACAAATAAAATGAAACCGTATATTACATTATAAAACAGAAGTTGACTGATTTCTAATAAAATAAAATGAAAAAGGATCAAAATACTAAAAATAATTTACAAAAAAGTTCAATTATTGTTCATATACTTATTAAAAAGTTTAAACGAAAATCAGAAACGTCAAATGTAGAAAATAAATAAACTAGAAATAAAGGAAGACAAATAAATCCTTTAACAAATCATAAATTTTAAGGCATATTCTAATAAAATAAAAACGAATGAAGTAGTGATGATTATATGAATATATATACATATTTACTGATTCTTTATAAATATTAAAAACATCCGATAATATGTATATTAAATATTATCTCTCTTTCTACAAATTTAGATTTTTATTTGAAACATTTAATTGTTATTCTTTGGGAAGTGGGTGGACAGAATGTGGTTGAAGATACGGGATTTGAAGTGTAATAAAGCAACGGATGAAGAAGGGAATAGATAACACTGAAACCCTTCAAAAAATCTTAAGTACCAGTTCTAGCACTCCCACATACGTTTCGGTCTATATTTGGTAAGTTTATCCGTCGGTTTAGCTCTGATTAAATTAATAGCTATTGTCTGTTTTTCAGCTCAACAACTTTGTAGTATTGCTGACTATTTCAGCTACAGCGATGCTATCACTTCAATTGGTCACGCTATTCCGTGTTGTGTAGTTTTCTAAATTATCTTGTCGGCCCATCCTTCCCAGTGGCTAATATCCTACATCCAATAATTTACTTTAAATGAGTATATTCATTGTTGCTTCCCTCCGTTTAAGTGCCTGAACAGTAGAAGAATACATTTTTTTTTTTATTGTACTGGAACTATCAACGTCAAGGTTGGGTTTCATGATAAATACTGAAAAGGCCAAGTACACTTGCACCTTACTGTACAAGAGCTCGGTGGAAAAAAGTCAGTTATTTTACTCCAATTTTTTACGACTTTAATGAAAACTATATATAATTAATAATGACGTTTGTCTTTCTATGAGTAGCAGTTTTCATGATATTTACCAATTAAATTTCAACTGTAGCTAAACTAAAAATACAAGTAACTGTGATGTGTATAAAAGCATGAAAGACTTTCGGTGACTATCCATTGGTGAAACTACAATATTTCTAGATTAGAAATGCTGGTGCCTCTTATTTTCAGACGCCAAGTAGGGTTATTGGTAATTGAAGAAGAAGCAAGGTTAGATAATAGTGGGTTTAGGTGGTTAGGGAGTTTCATATCTGATCGGCTACTTTTGGTACTTTAAAGTATCTATGAATGATCTTATTTGTTTAAGAAGCATTGAGGAGCTTAGGAAGGATTTTAGATTGTAAAAATAAAAGTATGATGGTCCGGGTGTGGTTAAAGATAAGGCTCATAGAGTAATGAAACTATTTAATGTGAGAGCCAACGTTTCGCGCCACGTTGCAGGGCTTCGTCAAGGCTAAAAAAGATACAAACACCAAAATGAGGTAACAAAGTGAAAAAAATAGATAAGAATAAACAAAATTGAGCCAAGGTATGGCAGATTATGATTTAAAATATGTGAAAATTTCTATAAAAATATACTAAGTAAATTAAAGAAAATAAAAATAAAATGTACAGTAAAACGTAAACATAAATAAAAATTACAAAGGATTTAGACAATTAATGAAAACTGAAATAATAATAAAAAAAACAATACAAAAATACAGTACACAATAAAAGACGGAAAAAGAATTAAAATCGAGAATAAAGGAAAATCATGAACAAAATAGGACCTTAATGCATGTAGGTAAGGACAAAAATGATGTTGAAGGCAGGCAGGAAACAGAAATGGGGTAGGGGGATTGCTGGTTAACTAATACGTTGCATTTGAAAGTAAAAAAATATAAAATAATGTTAAAGTAAAGATAATATTTATAAATAAAAAAAAAATAGGCAATCATTAAATGATAAAATATATAATAAGGAGGAGAAATTGTATAAAATGAATTGTATGTATGGATAAAATGAAAATTTTATTATTTTTATATTAAATTTGTAGTTGCTATTATTTCCATTTTCATTAACGTTTAAACTTTTTGTAATTCTTATTTAATTTTAGATTTCACTGTACGTTTTATTTTTATTTTCTTTACCTTCTACTTTCTTACCTCATTTTAGTGTTTGTATCTTTTTTAGCCCTGATGAAGCTCTGCAACGTGGGGCGAAACGTTGGCTCACATTAATTAGTTTTATTGTTATTTTTCTTTGATCGCACCCGGATCATCTTATTTTTATTATTACACACGGCCAGTCAACGATGTTCCGATTTTGGATTATATACGAGAGGAATTAGTCTTAGTGGAGACCCAAAGTTCCACTAAAAGTCTCAAGTCTAAATATACCTGATCATAGTCATGTTTATAATTTTTTTGTAATCAGTTGGGGGTTGCAAACTCTAAAGTATGCATTATAATTGAGATATCGGATTGATTTTTAGACATAAATAAATCCTTTTATTTTCTATCATATTTTCATTTTTTTTTAGCTTTAACATTTGTATGTATTTCTACCAATTGACTACTTCTTTTCCAAAATCGCTCCTTCTCTAAACACGATTTTATTCAAACTTACCTCCCTTCCACTGAAAACTACATAATGTCGTTTATTACATTCATGCCGTTTTCAAATTTCAGGCGCTTTTTAAATATTACTCGTTTAAACTATCTTAAAGTCTTCTGCTCTTCCCGTTTTAAGTAAATATTTCAAAAGTGATATAGAACCGTAGCTCCCCGGGGTCTTAGCGGGGCGGGTGCGGCAGGGAAGGATTGCCTTTTTTTTGTGTTATGATCTCTTGTGAAATTGTGACATGCAATACATCGACCAACCTACCCGCTACAATTGTCTGTTTGAAAGTCAGATAAGAAGGCTACCATGGAGGACGGGAGGGTTTCATGCCGTTTTTCAATTTCAGGGGCTTTTTAAATGTTTTTTTGTGATATATATTGCTTCTGTTAATTTCTTTTGTGATTTACTGTCTAAAATTTTTGGATTTTTAAAATCAAAGTCATGTTTATACTTTATACTGTGTTGTGCCAGTGCTGTTTTGTTGATTTTTCGAGATAACTAAATGTTTTTATGATACATATTAAGTCTCATGACGTAATTTGAGTAACTGTTCTGCTTATAGAAATACATATAAATGTAATATATTCAAAGATGGATATTCAATATGTAACCATATTTTGAAAATTATAATTCCTTAACTCCGGAAAGCCTTCCATTGCAGGAGGAATTTAATCAAGAATACAGACCAACCAGATGGAAGTTCATTTACATATTTCTTAGCTCGACGCGTACGCCGCCAAACACCAAGTGATTACCATTCTTCTCGGTTCGGCCAGATTTATAGAATTGGGTTTTTAGAACACCGGGTCTACAAAGATTCAATTTACATTTAATCTTTTTAATCATGCAGACAACACTTGTTCAAGGGACTCTTCCCTACATTCAATTTGTGTCCCTAACTGAATTAATCTATTAGTTATTTCAATACGAAAGAGGAACACCTTTAACCGATTTATCATGTTAAGCGAAAATGGATCCTAATATCAAAATTATTGGTATTAAATACCTATTATAGACAGTTTGAATTGACAATGTGTACTTAAATAATGTGTTCGTACCTGAATCTTAATTACGTACCTGAATATGAATCATATATTTGTTCTATCGAAAATATGTAAGTAAAACTAATGATCAATAAGCTATTGGGAGTATTACTATTATTAGAGGGGTGAGGGAGCTGCTGAAGAATTTATATTAAAAACAAAAAAGATTTTGATTGTAGAAAGTCGGGCAGCCGTCAAGAAAGGTACAAAAATAGTTGAAAAACAACTAGAATATTTGTATAAATTCTGATAAAAGTTTATGAATATTCATTTGATGTTATAAAAATAGATGGTATATATGGTGTATTCACAAAGTTTCAAGACTGGTCTCTGGATAAATGTATTTTTTTTTAAATGTAGTATTTTATTTTTTGATAAATATTACAATCTGCCATTGTTGGGCAATAGGTAATAGTAATAACTGATCACATTCACAGGAAAATAGAAAAAATAACTTAAAATGAAATAAGAATAAAATAAATAAAATCTCTCTCTAAATATTTTTTTTAAAAAAAGGATAAAAATCCAACTATGTACATGAAAAGAAAAAAAAAATATAATAATAATAAAATACAAATAATCACTAGTCACATTTATACACAATATTTACAAGAACACCTAATTGAACGTCATTTAAAATAGAGTAAATTTCCACAAATATGAGCCCTAGTGGAACTATTTATATTTCATAGTTCACGAGATATAGATTTTTAAAAACAACCATTCATAAATAATATACTGAAAAATCAGTAGTTAGTTAATTTATTGTGAGAAATCTATATCTCAGGAACCATTGAATACATACATCTGTTAGCCCTCAATGAGTGGATTCGTAGGAGTAGTAGTTTTTATGATATTTAACAAAATAAATTCAGAAAATGTTAATTTATAATTATTCGGATGAAATTTTTGATCACTTTAAAGTAGTTTATGACACGTATCTTCGTATGGGTAGTAGTTTTTATGATATTCGCACAAGAGTATAAATTTTGTTCGAACAAATATAAATTAATTTATTCTAACAGATATCATAACAAGTATTACCCCTACCATGATGAACGTCATAAACTACTTTATAGTATATTTAACTAACTTTAGTTTGAGCGCTAACAGACTGAAGAATGGTTTTTGATATATAAATTTCTCAAAATAAATTCAATAACTGCTGATTTTTTTAGTAAGCTATATCTCGTGAACTATCGAATGTAAATAGTTCTATTAGGGTTAATATATTACCAAATTTACTCTACTTTAAACGATGTTATCTTAGGTTTTCTAGTGTTGTTGATAGTTTTAAAGGTATAGGGCTCCGAATGAAATTTTTTTTTTTAAGTTTAGAAACAGCTACGATTTTTTATTCCCACTACCTATACTTGTCAGACTCATAAATTTCGAAAAGTAATTATACATAGTTTTCATTAAAGTATCAAAAATTGGAGTGAAATAACTGCCTTTTATCTCCTCTTAGGCTCTTTTACTTGTATATTGTATACACTTTCTCATGCAAAATGCTCAAGTAGAATCGCTCTCCTATTGGTAGGATCCCAATAATTCACTCAACGTGAATAGCTTTAGGTGCGTTTCATGATTCATTGATCTTGTAATAGGAGCTGAGGAGCGAGGAGATCATTATTGTAATTCAGTGCAATGTACATCTGATATGACTGGCTCAGTAAATTACAGTAAATTGATCAAATAATTGATACCCAGAGATGGGGATGTGGGTGGCGGCTAGTTCTTCTTTTCCTTAAATAATTAGTCACTCTCGGAGTGTATCTTTTATTCAGAGGATTTTCATCTAGAATCAGTTCTCTATGGGATAGAACTTTTTTCAATGTACAATTACTTCGGAATGTAATGTCATTATCAAGCTTGATTCCAGTGAAAGGTGAATTTTCTTCTCCGGGTTTGAACCTGATCATGAAGGTCGGGAGTATAGCTCGTTATAAACTGAAATTCTAAATTGAATAAAATTATTATGAATATTTTTTTTTTTTTTATCTTGACAATTTTTTATTTACACCTGCAATTAAATTTTATAATTAGTAAATGAACTATATTGTTCAGGCATGGCATGAGGGAGACAGCACCCAGTGGTACTTCCTCCTGACGTTCAAGTAAACTATTTCATAACACTAAAGGTCCCTCATCCAACTCATCTTCAGCCTACGCCGAGTTACGTCTAGGATGTCATTTGGACCCATCTGTCGTAAAAATGTATTGATATGTCCATGTAGGGTATCGTGAATCCGTTTATTATGACTTATGAGAAAACACATTGTTATGAGAATGTGGTTCGTAAAAGTTTTAAAAATTGATATTAAAATTTAATCTATAATATTGAATATTGCTCAATTTTGCATGGTCTTAATATTCGGGAATAAGAAGACAGTTACCGTAAATTTGTAATATTCCTCTGGTTGGTACCCGATAGTTTGAAGTTGCATTAATTACTCGAAATATTAGGATTCTATAGGTCAACCATTATCTACTATCTACCCCTATATCTGCTACACCACTACAGTACCGAAATACAACCGCCATATTGCTCGCCTTCTACTACACGACTACAATACCGAAATACAACCGCCATATTGGTCGCTTGTATATTTGCCTTCTACCGCTCCGTAAAACACATTCTATAAATACCGTGCAATATACGGACACATACGTCTATTTTCGTTTATATATATTGATTATTATTTTAAAGTTGACAATTTCGATGGGACATAAATCTTCCCAAAACACCTCCGAAGTTTTTTTTTTAACGCATAGCTCACCTCAGGTATAAAGTTATTATTTTAATGTTCTAACAGTGACCAAATCTCAGTTACCGACAGATAATGGTGAAGTAACTTAAAACGTTGGAAATCCAATCTCATCCAGAGGACATTCCACTCATCCAGTGGCAAGACATTCTACTGTAAATTCTCGTTTTATAATTGTTATTACTATTGTTTTTAAAAATATTTGTATCCTCATTTTTCTCAAGTTATAATTTATTGAAAGTCAATTATCAATTCTATAAATATTATTTGTTCTTTTTTCTATTAATTCTTATAGTGTAAATAGTCTTTACATCTCCTCCACCATTTGCATTTTCACTCAAATAAACACGTATGTGTGCAGCGCTTAGTATACATATAACGTATAAGGAGCATATTCGATGTACGACATGTCACAGGTTCTCAAGAGGTCATAACACCTAAAATAATAGAATAGAATCTTACACGGCTAACCGACCTTTTTTTTATCTTTTTGCGTACCCTCCTGTGGAAAATAGTTACAGTTACAATATAAACAGAAGGTATACAAGTTCTAAATCCTTGTTTTACCCGAAGGTATTTTAAGGTTGATAAGGTCACGTCCACTGTGTGTGGAGAGGCGCTAGTTACGCTTAAGTTATATACCTGCTGTGCTGGTGGTGAATTATAGTAGGTTCAAACTGCAGAGCCCAAACTCCCTCCCCTCGGCGAGTATATCTACCAGGGGGACAGTTCCTTGCCACCTCCTAGATCGTGGTGGAGGGGCGATTTCCCTGAACAACGGGTTGGTACAGGTCTTTAGCCCATCAAAATGTTTGATATACCTGCGGCCTGTGAACACATAGGGAAGCTGAAGTTGATTGTGTATGTCTGTGTTCCTGGCCCTCTATAGTGTTGTGCTTCTTACTATTCGCTGAGGGACGTAGCTCTGGAAACTGTAATTTTTGAAGAATGCTCTTGTATGCTTTTGTGCGGTAATTTCAGCAGGTGGTACAGCCTATAGGACTTCTGGGGTCATCATGAGCCTCTCACGGACATGATTGGAGAAAAAGTAGTTCAAATTGGATTTATTAATATATTACTATAGCTGTATAGCTCCTTTACATTATTACATCGTTGTTTCGAGTTTTAATATATAAATAGAGATGTTTATTCAAATTATCTGACAAAACAGATTCGAACCCGGGTCCTTGGAGTTAGTAGCACAGTGCCTTATCCACTGAGCAACGCTGCTCCAATTATAATGTAGGAAATGTATAAAA
>NW_027110901.1:546576-569696 GCF_000696795.3 Halyomorpha halys
GTTCTTCTTAGGTGCATTTTGTTATCTAAAGAACTCCCCAACAAGTATTATTTATAATGTCTTTTTGACAGGAAAGTTGGGTGATTAAGGATTATTTATATATTTGCGGAAATTGTTATATTTAAATAATTTGACTATATTAAAATAAGTAGTAAATGTATAGTGATATACAGGAAGCTATTGACAGGGTGGAGTGGTGCCGTGCCTGGGCCAGCTCTGTTAATGTCAACTGCATCCACATGAGGGCACTCTGCCAGCATCTCATCCATATCTATCATCATTCAATATAATACTAAATAATATATCAATATTAATGACATATTTTTTGATAATGTAAATAATTTACTCTTTTATGTGATAATTCTGAATCGTGGTTTATAACGGTAGGAAATAAGGCTTACTAAGTTGTATTTTTATGAATGAAGAAATATTATATATTGATAACAATATGAATAATTTTTTTTTCATTTATTTATTAAAAAAATATACTTAAAAATGATAACTGTTTTAGAACACTTGATAATATTGGGTAGGAGCCACCCAATGGTGGTTCTTCAATCATTGCTTTAAACTAGGAGATCCCATCGCCTTCTTTTCAGACGTCTCGAAGGGATTGTTAAAGATGAGAGATTAAGAACTAATGGGTTTGGGTGGTAAGGATTTTGGAATGAAAGGAGGTATATCTATTTCGGGTCAAATCTGCAACGAATGTGATGTTGAGGTCTTTATGGATGAGTTTATTTGTGACGTAATAAGGACCATTAAGGATTTTGAATTGTGAGGATTGGTCACGGGAGGAATTTGATGGTTTGGTGGAGCCTCAAAGCTCAATTCCGTATGTCCAAAGTTGTTTGTAGTAATCGGAATTTGCGAGTAGTTTTTTTGTCATTTGAGTTTAGTATGAGGATCCCAAGAGTAAGTCTTGTCAAGATGGAGTCCTAAGTAGCGTGTCTTTACAACAGGCTTTAGTGGGGTATTAAAAAAAGATACAGTTGAGCTGGACAGTAGAGGTTTACGACGAAGAGGATCTGATGGAATTTGTTTGGATTCTCTAGTTGTGATACCATTCATCAGTATTTTTAAATAATGTGTTTGGGTGACGTAATAAGGAGATGAAGATACTCCCTGTGGATTTTTTTTCATAAAAAGACCTTAATTTCTTATAACAGCGTATCGGGGTTATTTACCACCATCTTCGGACAATCTAGTTCCTGTAATTACCTTATTGTCTTGAGTACTTTTTGGGTCAGCTGACTTAAGCTCTTGACAGACACACAGCTCTTGTGCCCGGCCTCTGCAGGTTCTTAAAATCTTGTTGTAGGTGTAGAATATGTTTACAGCCTTACTTGGCTAATTGCCCTAGGGTTGGCGGTGCAGCCTGTCGAAAAAGAGAGTGGTCGCTAGAAGCGTCGAACCGAGTTTCTATCGTAAAAACATTCAAATTTTTGAATTGACAGTATTTATTTATTATGAAAGGGTTAAGAAATAAAATATGAAAAAGGACGATAAAAGAAAAAAAGGGTACCAATGAGTAGTTTCTCCACAAATCTTTGATGTTTGTTTGTTTGTTAGTTTTAAAAGGGCGTTTAACAGCCTGGTCATCAACGCCTGTTGGTTGTTGGTTTTGGTAAGGCCTAGTTGTTCCATAGTCATAGCTTTGGTATCCGCACCAGTGGGACTCATTTCCGTGGGATTTGAAATGTTATCTAGCTAGGCAATTATAATTTGTTTAATAATCGTAACGATAGTGGAAAGGATGGTGAAAAGCAGATAAGTAACTATTCTGATATTAAAAATAAGACAAGATAAATAGATAATTATAATAATTAAAGGCTGATTATTAACTTAGTCTTATGAATGAATTTAATGACTCTTTCTATTACGGATTCGTCGTTTCTCAACGCCATCGGAACATTTGTTCCCTAACTGGTTCAGAGTTAATTTGTAGTGATGACATTCTTCAAAAATGTGTTGTCGGTCAGATTATTATGACATTTCAAACATTTTGGAGGGACTCTCCTGTTATGAGGTGGATGTGCATCAATCTGGTATGTCCTATTCTGATTCGGGTGATCACTACTTCTTCGCGGCGTCTACTTCGGGTTGATGTAACCAGGACTTCACATCTTTTTTTATAGTTTTCAACTTACTGGGTGTAATTTCATCCCACATTACCTGCCATCTTTTATTTATACATTCCTTTAAAGGGCGAGCAAGTTCCCTTGCAGTTAAGATTGCTGCGGTTCTACCTGGGAGGACTAGCGCTTCTCTAGCAGCTTTGTCGGCCATCTCACTTTCTGTAATACCAACATGTCCTGGGGCCTAGATGAAGTAGACTGATTTATCTATTTGTCTTACCATTATTAAGTATTCATGAATTCGTTGAACGAGTGGGTGAACTGAATACATTATATCTAGTCCTTGAAGAGCGCTAATGGAGTCCGATATTATTACTATATTGCCATTTGGTATATTTGTCATGTAAAAGTAAAGGGCGGATGCTATGGCATTTAGTTCTGCGGTATAAATATTAGAGATATGATGCTGTTTTCTTTTATGGGTTGTGTTTTGTGTCACAAAGGCAGATCCTGTTGCGTTATCTGACTTCGAGCCATCTGTATATATAGCGGTATGTTCTGGTAGAGTTTGTAGCAAATCTTCGATGTATTATAGCTTATCATATTTATTTGTTGTATTTTCGGTTATAAATTCCAATAAATAAAGAGGTAAAATGTCATGATTTAATTTTTATTAATACAGTGTCATCTAATCCAAACTTCAGAGTATTACCAACACTCCTGTGATCCAAACTGGCGTTAAATATTTTATTTTTATAAAGTCAGCAGGCCATAACATTTTTTTTTTCAAATAAAAGTGCACGTTTATAATAAACATTTTTAACTGAGCAATCTATAGGGAAGTTATTGTCATCACTATGAAAATCTTAAGTGGGAAGTTTTACACAGATTCTTTATCGGGTAATCTGATCGGTATGGAAGTGTTCATAATTTTTTTTTATTGGAATTAGAAATACATAATATGTTTCGTATAAATCATTTCATTTTGTAAAACTAATTTAATTAATAGTAAAAATATTCATAATACAAATTTTGTTGGTGAACTCATTTTTTTCAATCACGATTTAAATAAATCCATACAAAGAGTATTTTTTATTTTTATTTATACTTGTTTTCACTTATAAATGAAGATTCTTATAATTTTAACAAATTAAATCATCACTTAGTCATTACTGGGGTTGTAATAGAAAAAAAAAGTTGTAGCCGCCAGAAATAGGACCAGCGGTGTTTTAAGACTCATACCATCTGACGAAAAAAGAAACCGATTTTTTAAAACTTCAAACTGCCAAATTTCCACAAAAAAAAATAAGGTAAAACAATAAATAAGTAAAAATAGTTTACATCAATTTTTTTTTACACCTTTTTCCTTAATTCTGTCTTTAATCAGATCTTTTCAATAAAGTGAACACCCATCTGCAGCAAATAAGATTACTAAGATTACATTGTAATCAAAATATATTTCTAATGAGGTGTAGATAGTTGACCGTAGATTAATGCTTGGAGAAGTTTGTCGGGGGGTGCGGTCAGCAAAGAACAACATAAATAAACAAAACTATATTTATTTATTTTATGCCGACGTTTCGACCTGAGTTTCAGGTCTTCATCAGGGTTTGTGGCGTAGAAGGCAGGATTGTAACTGACTGAAGTCAGTTAAGTCACTGAAGTCAGTTACAGTTACAATCCTGCCTTCTACGCCACAACCCCTGATGAAGACCTGAAACTCAGGTCGAAACGTCGGCATAAAATAAATAAATATAGTTTTGTTTATTTATGTTGTTCTTTGCTGACCGCACCCCCCGACAAACTTCTCCAAACAAAATATATTTCATAAAACTAAATTTTCTTCCATCTCAGTATACTCAATGTATATTATAGTAAATAAAGTCGATAAATTAGTTTAGATGTTCAAAGTACTTTTAGTTTGTTACTTGTATATAAGAAGAAAGTATATTGAATAAGAGAAAGAAACGCTTTTTTATTCACGAGTGATATTCATTTAAATAAAATTGCTAAAGAATAAATCATGTAGAAATTTTATCAGATTGGTTGTACTGTGGAGTGAGTGATAAGAACCACCCTATTCCCGGACTGATACTTTTTTAGCGGGCCTAAGTAGAGGTTTTTGTAAAAGATTATCGGCTGAAGAGAAGGCAATCTGTTCATGAAGAGGCGATGTGAGGAGGGAACCCATCCATCAGCGGCCATCGCACCATCGCACGCTCCTGTCAACATTTTCAATTAGCAGTCGCTCACGGCTCACGATAGCAGTCTAGCAGTCCCTTGGCTTCCTAACAACTTACCGCTTATCTGCTCTCACGGCAGCTCTGTCATAGATCGGCTTTGTCTTATTATTTTTTTAATCTCATTACTATAAAAATAGAATTATCATTTTAAATTGGAAAAAAAATATATCGTCGCTATTCAGATCATTAGTTTAAAATCATTATTTTAGTTTAATTTATCTTTCTGTTTAATTATATATAGAGATTTAATTATTTATTTTTATTAGTTTATAATTTTTTTATCATTATTTATTTTTTCATTCTAGTATGAATGCGATCATTTATGACTATTACTCATTGCCCCAAGTTTGTGGCAGATTATAGATTTATCAATTAATAAAAAAAAACAAAAAACAATTTAGATCATTGAAAAAGGTTAAGTTTAGGATGATTTTCAAACAGCAGAGATTTTTATTTATTTTTGGGGGAAAAAATCTATATGATATACAAGAGAAAAACTACACAGCTTTATTGCCATGATATATAGATTTTATTTTTTATTCGATTTTTGGTTTCTGTTTTTAGAGATTATATTTATTTAATAATTTTTTTTTTGTGATGACAGTTTTTGTTTTTCATTGAACATAATAAACCTTCTCATCAATAATAAATTGCTTACGGTGGTTAGATAGCAATAAATAATTAAAAGAATATATATAATTCTTTTGCTATTTAAATTTATTTAAATAACATTAAACTTACGAATTATTATACGTGATTAAATGTGTGTAAAACAAACTAAAATGTTTAAATAAAGGTTAAAGATGGTTACTTTTTGATAACTGTTTGGTTATGTAAATGTGATTAGTGCTTTTATTTTATTGTTATATTAGTTCTAAATTGTATTTATTTTATTGTATCATTATTTATTCTTGTACATAGTTCGATTATGTTCAGTTTATTTATTTTTCTGTTTACGTACATATTGAGATTTTATTATTTAATTTTATTTGTTAATAATTTTTTTAGTTTTATTTATTTTTTCATTCTCGTATAAATGTGATAATTTCATGACTATTACTTACTTCTAAGTGATAGTCGCTCCTACGATGAGTTCAGTCCAGGGGTGCCGCCGTCTTCTCCCGTATTGTTGCTGTAGCTGTGGTGGTGTGACTTCCAGTGGTTCTTCCGACGAACGCTGGCCATCATGAAAATGGTGTATTTGTGGCCGAACCAGTGACCAGAATGTCGGGATACATATGATGAATGCTTGTGAGGTCGGGTTGAGGTCTTGATTTCACATTGAGGTGGGAACAAAAATAAGGTTGAATAAATTTACAAAATCGGATGTGTAAGTCTGATACTAGTTGTTCGAAAACGTTTTGATATATGAAAAAATATATTTCAGGAACTATAGAAAGTATAGATGTCTGCCTGCAATCAGATTAAAGAAAGTTGATTGTACTATTAAGTAGTTTATAAAGTTTATCTTCGTAATATTCATGATATTTGCATATGAATATGGAATTTTGTCCGAACTACTAAAAATTAATTTATTTTGTTTTGCAATATCATATTTGAAAATATCATAAAACTACTAATCTTACGAAGAGAAACGTTAGGAACTTGTTCATAGCATATTAAACTAGCTTTAATTTGATTGCTAATAGAATTCTGTATGTTTCATGGTTCCTGAGATTTAGATTTTCCGAAATAAATTCACTAACTACTGATTTTACGGTACATTTTCTTGTAAAATGTTGCTTTTAAAAAAATCTATATATCGGAAATTATTGAACGTAAATAGCTCTCATATTTTAGGAAATTTGCTCTACTTCAAATGATGTTTTATTAGATTTTCTAGTTTCAATGTTTTATAGTTTTAACGATAGTTCTTAGATTTTCTAGTTTTAACGATATGTTGATCCGAATGAATTTTTTTTTTTGCGGTTTAAAATAACCGCTATTTTTTATTCCCACTAATTATAATTGGCAGATTCATTAATTTTGATTAGTAATGAAACATTGTTTTTATCGTTCCAATTTTAGTGTATGTACCGCCGAAGCGAGTACAAAGGGCACCAGTTACCTGTTTATATACTGAGGTATGTATTAATATTGTTGTTTATATAAATATTTTCAATAAAGGAGGTCAGAAATAAAAAGTTGTTTTTATTATAGTAATCAAAATTTGGGGTGAAATATCATCTTTTTCCTTCTCTGGGACTCTTGTGATAAGACACTAGTTATAATTCAGCCTTTTTAACAATTAAATATATTTGTTTATCTATTTGGCAATTTAATACATCAAATGACAATATGCTGTAAAATGAATTATAACTCTTCATTATAAAACTATATCATAGTGTGTTTAACTTAATTTACTATGTTTTTGTTCTATTTTAGTATTTAATTCCTACATATGCACTGTATTTATTTTTATTATTAATTGACTTTTATTTCTTGTTATTTATTGCATTTTATATCAATTTTGTTCTTTTTTGTTCTCTTATCTTTTATTATTCTTAATTAATTAGCTAATTTTCCCTAACCTCATGTTTTAATTGCATCATTTTAGTTATTGTACTTTTTACTTCATTCGTTCTTTGTTATTTTGTTATCTTATCTTTTTAATATTCTTAGTATCATATCAATTACACATACCAATGCTAACTCCACATTACATACACATAGTATGCGGTTACACATGGAGTGTGTAAAATTTTTAAAATAAACTCCTCTTATAAAGAGCTACTGTACAAGCGAAAAAACAATGAACATAGATTTTTTAATGTAATTTCCTCTATGTAGGCCATTAGAAATAGATATGGATAAAATAAATCTAGCTGATCCTCTATATGTATGTAATCAACAGTGCTGAGCTCTATAATATTGATTTTGACATTTCTTGATCATATAACTTCATTTCAATATTTTATCGAACCTTGGCCCGACTTCATCTGGATCATCCTATCTAACTCCACCTCTCGTATAAAGTTACTATGATCTTACTCTGTCCTTGCATCTTTCATATAAAGGCAAAGTCTCTTCTATTCATAGATTTTCATCATACGGAAGATGGGCAGAGATGAAGCTTTGCTGCGATAAATAATAAGGTATTGGAAAAAAGAAGCAATTTAATGCGGTATGAAAGATAGAAGTGAAGATGAAGGATGATGCGGGGACGGAATGAGAAGATGGGGCGGAGCCAATCAAACGGCCCGATGAATGGGAGGTATCTATATCAGCCCTCCTTGAGCCGTTATCTCTCGTCGCCTCTTTATTCCTCTTATCCAATTTTCCCCCGCTTCTTTCACTCTATATAGACTTTATGTTGGCTAGAATTAAGCAGATCCTAATCTCAAATCCGAATTAAATCCTGAAAGGCACGTCTGATTGGCACTGGTTAGATAAATACCAGTTTATCTAAATTAGCTTAAAATGGATTAATTGAGTTCGATATGACTAAGTCTGTAATTATGGCTAAAATCCGTTTTAAAAGGAAATGAGAAAGTGGAGGTACATAAATTATATTTATTCTAAAGTTTTAAAATAGTAAGAATTATATATATAAAGTTTTTATTATTTTTTATCAAAGTTTTTATTTATAAATATTCAAAAGTTTCTAGAGTGTAAATCAGCCAGCAGAACGTTGGGGGCCAGAGTTCAGAACGTTGTGGGTTGGATTCCCATCTGGTTCAGTCAATATTTCATTCACGGCGGTCCCCAGAAAGGAATCTTGACATTTCCCTTGTGGGGTTGTGTAGGTCATCGTTGGAAGTCTAGAAAAAAAACCGGAAAACTATTTATATATATTTTTCATCATTAGAAATGGCCCTAACAACAACAGAGCCGTCTGTAGCTCAAGGAACTAAGGCGTAGGTCTTTGCATCCAGGGAACTGTAGCGGCGCCGGTTCGTATTGTTTTAGAATAGGATAGTAACCTATTAAACTCCTCCCATCCGTATTTTAGAAATGACTAGGAAGATGATCATAAAAAAAAAAAAAAAAAAAAAAAGAAATAAGGTGCTTACTTCAACAAATCACCTCATCTGTGATACTACATACATTGTATTTTTAATTATTAGTTACTTATGAAAAATTGAAGGCAAGTTTTTTTTTTCTTTAATCTTGCTTATTTACTTTGTCACAAATAAAATCATACTTAAAGACCTTAATGTTCCCTATGTAACCGATCTAGCCCGAACCAGATGTCACTCCTTCCATTATAAACTTCCTAACCACTCAAACCCCCCAGTTTCTAACCTTGCATCCTCTTCCATTTCTGACAATCCTCCGAGGTGCCTTAAATGAAGATGGCCACGAGACCAGCTAATGTTACCAATGGGCAGTTGCTCTACACACCTGTAACACTCCATTTTAACTAAGACCATATTTATTAATGTTTCATGTAATATACAGCTGTAAATTTCAATAAAGTTATTTTTTTAAAAAAAAATCTTATTTATAAATTTATGTTCTCCAGCTTAGGCCAGGAAAACGGGTTATCCTAATCTACTAACCTAATCTAGTGAGAGTGGGTCAGAAAGTTAGGATTTATTCTGAGAGTTCACCACGAAATAAGTGTCAACTCACCCTGGCCAGAATCAAACTGGTACTAGTACTGGTTCTGACTCAAGAATTCTTAATTTGTGGCTTAACATGCTCGTTCATCCTCGGTCTCGAGCTCACATCTTTCAGAACCCTGGAGTAACTTTCGTTTACCTATTTGGATGGCTAAATACTAAAGTTTTTCTTTATATTTTGTTGCTCTAAACATAGTTTAAAGTATCTTCAACCAAATTTATCCTACTTTCAAGTGGGATACATTGCAGTAGGAGGATTATTCCTTTTGTCCTGGCAGAGGTTCAGAAAGCATTCAGCAATTGTGAAAGTACTTATCCATATCTCCGCAAACATCCGTCTAATATTGTAATATCTTTGTGTATATTTCTTGCATTGTGGATATGATTTTCGGACATTCTACTTGTTAAATTTGATTGATTTAAGGTGTACATCACATTGAAGACTTAAGTCGATACGTCACCTCTGTTTCAAATTGGAGTGCAACATCTCTTAGTAGTTGTGAAAAAATATGTTACTTATTGCAGTTCGGATAATTATTCTTCCCTATTGTCGTACTTCTTGCATTATTAGTAAAAGTACCGGTGTCATTACTGGTATGACCTCAATAAATTTATAATTTCTTGAGGCTGTATCAAAGACACATCTTTTTACTTGTTAGAACAGATATTCACTCTTGTCGATAAGGTGAACTTTTCTGTTCGCCTTTGCTTGATACTCGTACTCAGTCTTTGACTGAAAGACTTTTTCAGTTTCACTTAAAACAAGTGCTGCGGTTGAGAGACAAGCACTGGAATCTTTCGGAGCCCTGCTTTGCCTTCCACACGGAGGAGTTTCCTAGGCCGAATGTAAATATTGTGTATTGGTGCAAATGTCTATTTATATAATTGTTACTTAAATTTAATTTTCTTTATCTTGTTTATAAATTATTTTTTTAAATTATTAGATAAATTTTATTTTAGTATATTTTTGGTATAGATTCGTATTTTTATTTATACAAATCATGATAGTATTTTCTGTATTTATATATTTCCCTATTATTTTTTTTTCCTTTTAATTCAGGGAGTACTATTGCTATAATTTACATTTTTTTTCCTTTTGATTTCCTATTTCTGTATATATTGTATGAATGAATATTTGAACACTAATACATAGTGCCCTAATTTTGGTAGATTGTATTAATTTTCTTCAATAAATTTACCTGATAAAAAAATGTTTCATCAAGTTTTTTGCCGTATTTTAGTTTTCTTGATTCGTCAAACTGTGATTAAACTATTTATATTAATATTTTTCTTAGGTGCTGATTATTCAATAAAATATTATTTAATAATAGCTTTATGAATATTTTATAGCTTTTACTATAGAAGTAATGGAGCGTCTTCAATCCGTGGTCATGAATACATTTAATGATCTAACAAGAACTAGTACACTCCTATTACATAATGATGTAATGCAGAGACGACGTGTGACAAAGTGGTTACGCTGCGGGCAGGTGGTACCCATTGTGGCCTCGTTATGTATCGGCCTAATGTTTGGACTACCCTCACTCTCATGTTCATCGCCTGTCATTTATAACCTCCTTGTAACAATGCCTTGCAGATTCTGCCATCCTTTATTTCCTAGTTTATGATACCTTTAATCTGCAAACAGTCTTATAAGTTTATCAATCGATTAGTAATCACGGAGTGTACATTAAAATTATTATCAATTGTATGTATGTATATATAGTTGACCGTAAAAATTGATATATAAGAAGATAGTCAGGGTTATGGTCAAAAGAGAAACAAAAATAGTTTACAACTATTTATTTTCCGACGTTTCGTCCCACTTTGCAGGGCTTCATCAGGGCTGTTCAAAGGTAAAGGTTGAACAGAAAGGTACGGTTGCTATTTTTGTTTCTCTTTTGACCGCAGCCCTGACCATCTTCTTATATATTATCAATTGTGTATGTGATTAATGTTTAATTGATCTAAAATTCATTGCTTTTATGTAGGAGAATATTTTAAATAGTTATATTGATCTACTAATAATGAGGAAAAAAAATCTTAGGACCACATTAAACACAAATTATTTAAAATAAATTAAAATTAAATTATTACCGCATGTAAAATATAATTTGTTTACTTTAATGAAAACTATGTATAAAGTTGAAGAGTCCGGTAAGTATAAGTTGGGAGAATAAAAAATGAAAGCTGTTTCAACCCGCTAAAAAAAAAAAATCATTGGGAGCTTTATATCTTTAAAACTACTTACAATAATTAAACACCTGAGAGAACATCATTAAAAGTAAAGTAAATTTGCTCAAATATGAGCTCTTATACTTTATCTTAGTATTAAAGTAATTTAACATTTATAAAGTAGTTATTATATGCATCTTTGTAGGGACAGTAGTTTTTATGATATTATAAATTATAAATTTTCCACATGACATTTTGCCAGAACAACAACAAATCAATTTATTTTAGCAGACATCATATGATCGACTACCCTTAGAAGATAAAGATAATAAACTTTATTATAAATTAAACTAGCTTTATTTGAGTGCTAATAGACATCTAGTACGTTTCATGGTTTTTGAAATAAAGACTTCTCAATATAAATTCATTAACTTTTGATTTTTCAGTGCATTTTTTATGAAATGTTGCTTTTTAAAAAGTTGTATCTCGAGAACTATTGAACGCAAATAGCTTAATTAGGGCTCATATTTTAGAAAATTTACTCTACTTTAAATGCTGTTGTTCTTTTAGGTTTTCTAGTGTTGCTGGTAGTTTTAAAAATATAGAGCTCCGAATGTAAAAAAAAAATTAATCTTTTGTATCTGCCGCCATTTTTTATTCCCCCTACCTGTACTTGGCAGACTCATCAATTTTGACTAGTAATTATACATAGCTTTCATTAAAGTAATAAAAATTGGGGTGAAATAACTACTTTTTTCTTCTCTAGGACTCTTGTGCTATCAGCAGTGCTGATGTTAAGGGCACGTTTTCTGAGGCTTCAGATAAAGCTAAATTTATAACACCGAACAAAAAATAAAATAGAATACCATAAACTATAAATGATTCAGCGATAAAATTTTGCAAATATTATTATACGGATAGGAATGGAATCAATAGTACCACGCTTCGTCATTGCAGATGTCAAATATATTTTGTTAATTGACAGGGAATGACCTTTACCGATGACCTTTACCCTTCTGCGAAATGATCCATCAATAGATTACAATTGAGATGGGTGCGATTTCTCTGTGTCTGCAACGGATAAATTAGAGAGAGGAAAATATATCAACTAATTACATTAACCTTCTTGTCTGGTTTAAGAGGATTCGAATTAATAAGCTTTTCGACGTTGCGGTTAGCCTTAGCAACCACTGTATCAAATATTGATATAAAATAATATATGAATTTTTATTCCTACAGAAACTAGTTCTGAATTCAATTCTACAGCGGGCGTGAGCCCAGACTCCTTTGCCAATCCCCAGCCGAACCATCGGTTATACATTTTCGATGAGACAAGCCCTTGACTAGGATATGTAAACTGTAAACTAGGAGGCGGTTGAGGGACAAATGGAGGCGAGAGCTGGACCCGAACGGAATTACCTGCTCGGGAAGGGCCTAGGCTCTGGTTATTTTATGTTTGCCCAACAGAACCCTCCTCCCCCCCCACACAGTCAAATTCAATACCTAAACAAATACAATGTTTACTTTAAAACTTTTTTTTTCCCAATTTTCATTTTTAATGCCTAAAAGATTCAAGTTTAACAATCTTAGATATAAATTTACACCTGAGATACAGTAATTTAAAAGATTTTTACAGACAATTCTGCCTCGTTCATTAATTTGAGTCAAATTATCCTGTTTCGTCACTGTTACATTGAATTTTAAAACTTTTAATTATAGATAAACTTAAAACTATTATCATGTAAGAAGATGGTCAGGGTTAAAAGAGAAACAAAAATAGTTTACAACTATTTATTTTCAGACGTTTCGTCCCAATTGCAGGGCTCCATCAGGGCTAAAAAGATACAAAAAAAAACTGAGAATAATACAACAATAAGATACGATAAGGCAATTTAAGCTAGGATAAATATTATGTAAAAATAAAGTGATAAGAAATTACATATTAATAAAAGGAAGGAAGAAGTAAAATAGTATCAATATAAAATACAATTGAATAAACAATGAAAAGAATAAAAAATAAGTAACAATGGTAAGATTAAAATTTTTTAAAAAATACGTAAAATATACAGTTAAAAAAGTGCAGAGACGAAAAAAAAAAATTAAATAAATGTATTGAAAGAATAATTATAAATAAAAAAATAATAATGATATTACAATGATAATAAATGAGCAAATAGCAAAGCATTATTATTTTTTAATTTATAATTATTCTGTCAAGACGTTTATCTCTATTTTTTTTTTGTTTCCTGCACTTTTTTAACTGTATATTTTACGTATTTTTCCAAAATTTTTACTCTTACCATTGTTACTTATTTTTTATTCTTATCATTGTTTATTCTATTTTATTTTATATTGATACTATTTTACGTCTTCCTTCATTTTATTTATATGTAATTTCTTATCTCTTTATTTTTACATAATATTTATCCTAGCTTAAATTGCCTTATTGTATCTTATTGTTGTAATATTCTCAGTTTTATTTTGCATCTTTTTAGCCCTGATGAAGCCATGCAAAGTGGGACGAAAGGTCGGAAAATAAATAGTTGTAAACTATTTTTGTTTCTCTTTTGACCGCAACACTGACCATCTTCTTATATATCAATTTTTACGGTCAACTATATATACATTTATAAAACTATTATCGCTTTTTTATCTTCTTCTTATTCTTATTGGCGTGATAAGATATTAGAAAGCGGTGTGAAATCAACGTTGAAGGAAATTACTTACGTTCATAAATATAATTTAATATGAGTTTTATTTTGTAAATATTGTACATCAACAATCAATATATAATTACTGCCATCTCTTTTCTAATATTGTCAAATAATACTGAGTACATATTATTGCTCATATCAAAAGTTTTAATGATATTAAATATCTTACTATTCCTTAAACAAATGTCAAAAACTAAGTTCGTTCGTTCTACTTTGTTTACCTGCGTAAAACTTCCTTGATCATTAACGCCGTTTGATTCTTATTAATTTTATTATTTTAATATTCAATTTAATATTTTATTTCTGTTGTATATACACGTGCATATATACAGACTCATGTACTCAGACAAGCACGCACGAACACTAAAATACCAAAAAGTAGTTTCTGAAGTGATTTTTACAAAATTGAACAAGGGATGAATCTCTTATGTTTTTTATATTTTTGCAAGTATATTATGCGATTTTAAAAAATTAAATACCGATTCTATGGTTTTTTTAATCGTTTCTAAGGGCTGATGAGATGTCAGATTTTAATCCAAAACTGTTGAGTTGTGATGAAAAGTATGGGCATTCTTGAAAGATCTGACAAATTGTCATATTTTTGTTACTATCAGCTATAAGTATAAAAAATTTCAAGGAACATCATTTTTAAGTTTCAGCAAGCTCTCCAAAATTAACATAAGTTTAACATTCATACTATTGTGAATAGTGTTTTAGCTTAACCGTAGTTGCATAAAAGAGTATTTTCATTAAGATATGTTATTCGTCAGATTCTTCGGATGTTTTAGCGAGAAAATGGAATCGATTAATCGAGAGCTAGGACTGTCTTGAAATGTGGGAAAGTAATAGATATAATAAGGACTGAATCGGAGTAACTGACAGAAAGGTCCATAACAGGTGAGAGCGAGAGGGAGAAAACTAAGCTCCTAACCACACAACTTGTTCCCATCACGTAGACAATGTCAATTCCAAGTGCTCCAACGAAATGAGTTAAGTTCCTTCAACAATTTCACCAACCATGCCCTAGTCATACAACTCACTCCTTCTCATATTTACTCCCTATGACTTGTTTACTGAAAGTTTTCACCGGCTTCATCCTACTTTATGCCATAGCGCTGTAGGGCGCAGTGTATTGTTCTGACGTTCGAAAGTTGAATTCCAATTTGAATATGAGAAACGTATGTTATCAAATTAGGAAGCTTTTCATAGAAAGTTCTAAATTCCAAATCCCACATACATTTCAAATGAGCTGCTTATCTGCTGATATCTAGATTGAGTTAATTATTTAACAATGGTTGAATACTACAAGTACTGCATTAGGAACTTCCGTTTTCCTCATCATTTTTGCCAATAGAGATATTTATAATCTTAATTCTGATTTTCAACTTCCTATGCACTTAGCACTAGAGCCGAGGAAAAAAAGCAATTATTTCACCATACATTTTGATTATTTTTATGAAAACTATGCATAATTACTATAGTATGCATAATAGCAATAGTCTAAATTGATGAGTTTGCCAAGTATAGCGAGGAGGGATAAAAAATATGGGCTGTTTCAAAACGTTAAAAAAAAAAAATCATTGGGAGCTCTATATCTTTAAAACTACCATTAACAGGAAAACCCAAGAGAACATCATTTAAAGTAGAGTAAATTTGCTAAAATATACAACTATTTACGTCCAATAGTTCTCGAGATATAGCTTTTAAAAAAAAAACATTTCATAAAAAATGAGCAGAAAAATCACTAATTCCCTGAGTAAATTAATTAACTCTGAGAAACTAATTCTTTGAAGTCTGCCAAATCGTCTATCTCGATTAAAAGGGATGGGACTTTTTCCATGAAACTCAAACAAAAAGTGCTTAATTTGAATTTAAAAAGGTTTGAATTCGATTATCAAAAATGTTGGACCTTTCGTATCTGAGCGACTTAAAGCGAGAACTTTGACTGTCTCATGACTGCAGGCGCCGGTTCGAATCGTGGAATGTGGCGGAACCACGAAACGAAAACTTGGATAGGGTGGTAACCTGTAGAAAACCTACTTCCTCACCGCATGTCAGAAATGACAAGGAAGGGGGTCAAAAAATAAATAAATAAAGGTTGTCAAAAGTTTGTTTCATCATTCTTTTGTTGTTGGAGTTTTAAAGAATTTTGGTCAGGATTTTTTTTTTGTATTGAGTATCTTATAATAAATATTATATTTTAACAATTACTATTTTACGCTAGTTTCGTAATATAAGTGCGGGTAGAATATCAGGCTGAAACGGTACATGTAAAACGCAAGTGTATATAAATCGTTAGGGAAATAGAGGTTGGAGATGAATCATGACACCTTTGCTGTAAGCCGATATCATTTTCTTCACTCCCTCCCTCCCCCATGGCTAATTTACATGGCAGCGCCTGTTGGAAAGAAGCCAGTTAATTGGATGTTCTCGTTTTTCCGGTCCGTAATCCTGTGCTGTTTCAGTAGCATCCGTTTACGGATTATCATAGGCAATTTCTCTCTTCTCTTTTTCCCCTTGGATATCTCGCAGTTAATTTTTCCAACCAGCTTTTGGCAAATTGAACGACTGTAAACAGTAATTTTTGGTATCAAATAATTTATCCGAAAGTCCTTGCACATATCCCTTCCTCTTATAGTGGTCTAGAAATAAAGGAGAAAAAAAATGGGCTATAATACTAAAACTCAATTAGAGGCAGGAGAAAAATATTCATGAGCAGGAAGGGTGGCCGCGAAACGATCCTGCTTCATTTGTTTTTCCAGTAACAAACGCCCCTCTACTTACAAGGGAACTATCCCACCCATTTCGGATTCCTATTTTCTTTTCATTTGAATTCTCTACTTCTCTCATATGAGTATTTTACCTAATATTGAAATGGAAATGTATAAAAAAGGATAACTTTTAAAATATTTTAAAACTACATTAAACGGAATTTAAGACTTGATTAAAAGCTAGGACAAGGACTGGGGATCAAAGAAAAATATTGAGAATTACATTATTTCATCCCATTTATGAATTCATTTTAATAAAGCAGAACTCACAAACTAAAATCTTATCCTATCTCTTACTGAAATATTTTATACAGTATTTACATTATTAATTAAAAATATTTAAGTTTTTTGCTAAATTAATTGATTTTGTATATATAATTAATAATTCCAGCGATATTCATTCTCTGTAAAATATTTTATATTGTAATAATATGTGTCAATAATACTCTGTAACATTTGTTTTTTAATCGCTGCGGAATGTATTCCAGAAATCATTGGATAGAAACAAAAATATGCACATCGCTTTCCTTGACCTCTAAGCAGCCTTTGTCTTCGTTCCAGTACACGAAATATGGGAGGCTCTCAGAGCTAAGTATATCCTAAGAACATTGATGGAAGCTATTAAATAAAATTATCAAAGCTCAAAAGGCATAGCAAGGGGGGTCAAACAAGGTGACAGTCTAAGTTTACATGGATGAAGTGGCTGCCATCTGTAAAAGAAGGACGTTCCTAGGTCGTAGAAACCTTCGCCCCGTGGTCATACAACTCCTCCTCTACGCAGACGATATTGTTCTCGTCGCGAAGACCCCTAATTACAGCAGGTAGTGACTGAATGGCATGAAGAGCTCCACCGGAAAGGAATGGAAATAAATACCAGCAAAATCAAGATATTACAAGTAGGAAGGCAAGTAGAAAATCTCTATGTATATTGTAACGGGGAAGAAATGGAAGTGGTTGCAGATATCACCTACCTAGGTGCTATAATAGACAGATCTGGGAAAATAGACCCAGAAATATCAAACAGGATAAAGAAGGCTTATGCAGCCGATTACCAGATCTACAATACTGTGATAGGGAAGCGAGAGATAGGTATGAATGTCAAGCTCCATATCTACAAGTCTGTGTTCTTGCCGATACTCTTGTTCGGAGCTGAAAGCTGGATATTGACGGACCGGCAGGAGAGTAGACTCACTACTACAGAAATGAAGTTTCTGGGAAGAACGGTGGGGAAGGCGAAGAGAGATCATGTCCGAAATAAGAGGATACGCCAGGAACTGGGGATTGTCTCAGTGAAGAAGGTTCTGCAGATACGTCAGTTGGAATGGTTCGGCCACGTTATTAGAATGGAGGAACATAGGGACTCCCAAAGACGATGGAGTATATACCAGATGACAGAAGGCCTCGTGGACGACCAAGGATGTCCTACCTGGAGTAGGTCGACAGGCTTTGTAGAGCAAGATGGAAGGATCTTCGTCAGGGCTGAACGCTTCCCCACGCTGATTGGCACTATAAGGAGAAGCAAAAGAAGAAGGTTTCCAATGCCCAGTGTGCAAGAGATTTGTTTTTATTTTTGATAATGCAGTGAGAATTAAGGGATCTGGTCGATTAATGATTGTTTAAATATATTTTGACAAGTATGTTTAACCATTGGGGAATCACAATTTAAAGTATATTTCCCTCAAACCCCACACAAATAAACCCTTCAATCCCACATCACCACCCTTGAAGAATGCCAAAACTGGAGGATCAAAATGAATTCCGATAAATCCCACCAAATCACATTTATCCTTCGTTGTAAACCCATGACCTCTTGCCTTACAGTATCCTTTAATAATACCCCGCTTATTCCTGTCGAACAGATCCGTTACTTAGGACTGCATCTGGACAAACGACTGACATGGAATCCTCATACAAGACTAAAAATACAAGAAACTGCTCGTCGATTCCGACTATTAGAACATTTACTAGACAAACGGTCTAAATTGCCAATCCATTACAAAAGACTGATCTACATGACTATTATAATGCCTATATGGAGTTTGTAAAGCTTTGGGGCTCCACTAAACCATCTAATTCCTCCCGAATCCAATCATTACAGTCCAAAATCCTTAATGTTCCTTACTTTGTCACGAATCAAGCCATCCATCAGGGCCTCAATGTCCCATATGTTGCCTATTTGGCCAGAATCTGATACCATTCCTTCCATGATAAACTTCCCAACCACCCAAATCAATTTGTTTCTACCCTGGCTTCTCCTTCATTACCTAATAATCCTCCATCTGAAAAGTCTCCACATGTTTGTATCATGTCACTATGTCACCTATAGCAAATTTACTTGTTGTATATATTTTTATACAGTTGTAAATGACAATAAATAAATTATAAAAAAAAATTATATTTATTCAGATTTATTTTTCCATCATAGGTATGTTACAAGAACGTTACAAATTAACTCTGTTGTATAACTAGTTCCAGTGAATCTGCGGTCCTAGCCTGTAATTGTTTTAAAAAAAGGTCCATAAAATTGGCGCCTTAACATAATCAAAGTAGATTAATTTTTTTTAATATATTCTTGTTTAAGAGTGGTTTAGTTTATTTAAAAACAAATTTGATCCTTTTTTTTCTCAACTTTATTCTTTTCAAAATCTTCCAACGTTTCGACCCTCAGGTCATTTTTAAGGATACCTCTTTTTTAAAAATCTTAAAAATACCGGCTAACTGCCTTTGTCCCATCTATAACTTCTTCTATATAATTGTTTCTTAAATTTAAAACTTTTACAAACTACTTCTCTTCTTTCTTTCATTTACATGTAAATTAAGGGTGCGGTAATAAACTATTTAATGTGAGGCAACGTTTCACCCCACGTTGCAGGGGGCTTCATCAAGGCCAAAAAAGATACAAAAAAATAAAATAGATTTACATTGATAAGTATAAATAAACAAGAATCACAAGAAGGTATTAGAAAATTAATGAAAACCGGAATAATAAAACATACAAAATTGATAAACTACAAATATAAAAATAAAGTAAACACTAAAAGAGGGAAAAATAAGGGAAATGAGAATAAAATTCAAGAAAAAAAGGAAAAGAATTAACAGAGTGGGGCCCCCACCTTACTGAATGGAAATGAAACAAAAATTTTACAAAAATTCCATTTTACTATTTGAGTTTTTTTTTTAGCGTACCCGGACCATCTTCCTTTTATATATTACAAACGGTCAATAAACAATCTTCCAAAATATTCAGGAATTTGAAAGATCATGAAGGACAAAAATTGTAAAATAAATAATAAATAGATACAGGAGTTCGAATCGAAATAAACCGAATGTTCCCGATCTTTTCTTGTCGCATTCTAGGCACCCGGGCTTCGTTATCTTTTGTCAAACTATTTCATTATCGGCAGGAACAAACTTGATTCTCGTTATTTCCACCTTGAGAAACCATAAAATAAGGATTTTTATGATGTTTTGTAATATTTGATGTTTATTGCATTTCTTAAGTAAGTTAACTTTCAAATTAGATCGCCTGAGAATTATTTTGTGGTGGATCCCCCGACATTATTCTCTACCCTTTAGGTAAATGGACCCATGTGATTTATAAAACACAGACAGCCAACAAAGGGGTTTCCAGGCCTAAGCTGGGCCAACCTCTGATTATAAAGGTTAAACCAACCTGCCTCAGACCAATTAGTCAGGCGAACATCATTAATGTTTATTGGGAAGGCTCCGTTCTAGAAGTCTGAAACTCTCAGCGTCTCTATTTCTAATATACCATCTTGTCATTTACCACTGAGGCAGGTTTATTATTTTGTTTTTATTATTTTTGTTAAATGAATTAGAATTATTATTACTTCACTGTATTAGTCTGAATATGTATTAGTCCAGATAGGCCTTATAATTGTCATGCATATAATGAATTGGAAGGTTGGATCGTTTGTCTAGTAAATGCTGTAACAGTCGAAATCGACGTGCAGTTGTTGTTGTTGGTTGGGGCTGTTGGGCGTAAAATCCTGAGGTCACCAACGCCCACGTTTCTCACTTTATAATTCTATTTCAAGATTTGAAATTCTTTAATTACTAAATAAGTTTGAATAATTACTTATTTTAGACTTTTTAATATATATGACAAACATTTGGGTTTAGATCTTATTTAAAAGATTATTCCTTTTTAAGAAAATTAAAATTTTATGTTTTTTTGGTCATCATTCAGGGCATCCGAAACACTTGGTCCCACTCCCAATCTACGTAGGTTCATGTAATAGAAATGACATTCTTCAGATATGTGACTGACTGTAAGTACACTGTTGCTGTATTGACATTTTGGCGGTGGTTGCTTATTGATCAGGTATGCATGAGTTAAATTCGTATGACCTATTCTCAATCTGGCTATAGCTACCTCCTCCCTGCGATTGGAACGGTATGATGTGGTCCATGGTTTAATAGTTTTGTTAATAGTTTTGAATTTGCTTGGCGGGCTTTCATTCCACATGGCTTGCCAACTAGCTAATATTTCATTTTTCATCGGAAGACTTATTTCTTGGGGTGTCAGAATGGCCGCGCCCCGACCCGGAAGGGGAAGTGCTTGTTTGGCTGCAACGTCCACCAGTTCATTTCCAGCGATCCCCACGTGATGAGATTTGTTGGAATTTATTTTAATTTTAATCCTCCTATCACCATTCTTCGAGGGCTGTGATATGGGATTGAAGAGTTTGGGATGCGATTAATGGGTTATTATTAACAGCGAGCACATATGTGTCATTGGCATACGTGGTGAGGATAGTGTTAGGATTGGATGGGATGTCAGCTGTATAGATTGTGTAGAATTCTCAAAGGTAAAGAATATGAAATGGAATCCTGCCAGTGAAACAGTAAGATACCTAGATTGCCGCCTTACCTGGAATCACCATATCAATATCAAACTAACTCAGGCCTACGCGAGGTTAGCAATGCTATTTCCTATCCTAAATAGATAATTCAAATTCAAACCAGAAACGGCTATTCTTATTTTTAAAACAATTATCAGCCCACTGCTGTTGTACGGCTATGAAGTCATAGGAGTAGCATCCTTTACTAAGAAGAAAAAATTACAATCTTTTCAAAATAAAGTCCTAAGAATCGCAGTGGATGCTCCTTAGTCTTCAAGAAATAGCCAATTGCATCGGGAATTACAAATGGAGTCGATGCAGGATTACATTAAAGAAAGGTTCATGAAGTTCCACTTCCAGTTCCGACAGTTAGAAGAGCCAGTGACCTACAACTTGGGAAACCCTATCTCAACCCGAAGACTGAAGCCCAGGCTGCAACAGGACATCTTGTCATAAATTCTATATTTATCAATGCTATTATTGACATTACTTCTATTTTATTCATTTATTTATTATTATTTTTTTCTTCGTTCTTTTTTCAAATTAACTTGTTTTTTTTTTCTCAATAGAGGGCAATGATTTGTTTTGTTAGGTCCACGAAAGTCGTTATTTTTGTTATTAACTTCAATTTTCTTTCTTATTAAAAAATATTTATTTTATCTATTTTTTTTTTAATGTTGTTTATAGTTAGGGGTATTTTTTGTACGAGACTATAACCCTCCCCCCATAATGAATTTTTAACCGTTACATTAAGGCCTACCAGCCGGTCTGATATTAAATAAAAAATAAATCAAGACTGATTATTTATTTTCATCCCCATCTGTCCTTCACTATAAATCTTTTTTCTATTTATTATATATTTTTTTAAGCTCCTAAGGTCAAAAATTAGAAACAATACTTTTTAATTCAGATATTATTTCTTGGACGTTTCGAGGATACTGTATACGAAAATATTTTTAATATGTTCAGATGAAAAAACTTCCAATTAGAATATCATAAATATTCTATATTAGTTGTATACGTTTCGATATTTATCCCATATTCATGTACTAATATGCTTACAATTACAACAATGAATTTAATATGATCAACAATTTTGTTTATATATTATATGTATACAATTAAAACTTTGTAGTCTATTTTACCTCATTCTCAATTACATCTATTTATTTTTGAAATCTTGTCTTTATACAGATAATTTAAAATTTAAAACATAACATTATTTAAACAATGTATTTCACGACTAATGCATACATTTTTCCCTTTAGCACAAACAAATGTTAAACTATACTCCTCATTATCTCTTTGGACATATCAATATGCCTGTGTTTTATATCATAAATATAATCTGTATAATAAATACCACATTGCTTATATATGTGTTATGTATGTATATACCTTAAGGTAGTTTAAGAAATTTTAAAAAAAAGTTGTAATTATGATTGTTATTATTAAAATATGATTGTGCCTATTAAGACTAATGTGTCATCTTTCTCATTCCTGGCATGATTTATAATAATATCAATAATAACTTAAAATAATATCAAATAATTATAATATTTATAACTTCTGTACAGGATTAATTTGTTTCTCAATATTAAGAATGACGCTTAAATATGTACCTATAATTACCATTTGAGCCTTATTATCATTGTACGAATTTTAAATTTTTTTATTTATTTAATCCTTATTTTAATATATCAAATGAT